>NC_061118.1:113891787-113914169 GCF_002878395.1 Capsicum annuum
CCCCCCCCAGACCCCACTAAGTGGGAATACACTGGGTTTGTTGTTGTTGTTGTTGTTCTTGTTATATAATATTGATTCAAATTAACTATTGAAGTTGTTTCATAACTTGTTCTTTTTTATAAGTTTGATGATTCTGGTTTTTCATGAGCTATTCTTTTTGTTGTACTTATTCTATCATTTATTATTTCTAAATCTTCTTCTATATCTATGTCTTTGTAACTATAATCATTATTATCAATTGTTTTTATAAATTGTTCGAAAAGACTGTCTATTTGTATTTTATTAATTTTTTTCCCCGTTATTTTATGTTTTGTTGTTAATGCATATATATATTTACATCTTGCTATAAATATTTTACTTCCTGGGGTTAGTTCTATTCGTTATATTTTCTAATATAATACTAATGATTTATCTATATTTTTATCTGTTATTGCTACTGAATAATTCACCCTTATTATAAATTTAAATTTTTGGTATATTAAATTTCTTTTTATAGCAGTTATTATACTTTTTTCTATAGGTTTTATAATTCTATCATCTGCTAAATATAATTCTTTTGATGTATCTATTCCTTCTCTAAAATATATTTTTATTAATATCTCTGTTCCTCCAAGGTGTACATATTTTATTGGGTCTTTACTTTTTGTATCGTTTATTTCTTTATTAATTATTCTTTTTGTTACTAGTGGTATACTAGCTCTTCCTTTTGCATGTCTATAATCTATTACATGTTCTTTTTGGCTTACTACGTAGTATTCTTCCTTTTTTCTACTAAATATATTTTTTATTGTTGGTATTTTAAATATTTTTGCTACACTTAAGTCTAACTCTTTTCCTTTTATTTCGTCAAATGTATTATTGTCAAATATTATTTTTTGATCTGTTCCTTCTTCATTTAAATATTCTTCCTTTGTTATTATTTTTATATCTTCTTCAGTTATTTGGTTCATTTTTGTATCTTCTTCAGTCATTTGATACATCTAATTCACTATCTATTTCATTATCTGTTTCATTCTCCGAAATTTCATATATACTATCTTCACTTTCTAATTCATAATCTATATAATCTATCTGTATATATTCTGTATTTTCTATTTTTATTTTTGATAGTTGTTTCTTTTTTGGATTTTTTGGTAGTTTACAATCTCTAGCTAAATGTTCTTGTTTTCCACAATTATAACAAGTACATTCTTTTATAAATTTCTTTTTTCTATATGGTCTTTTATATTTATAATTTTTTACATAATATCTTTTTCTTGGTTTCTTATATTTATATCTTGATTTTTTGTATTTCTTATATTTCTTATGTTTTTTTCTTTTCTTATAATATCTTTCTTAACATCTAAATTGACGTGCTATTTTATCTTTGCAACATGCCAAATTTCTTATTAATGTTTTTTTTCATTTTTATTTATTCTCTATATTTTTCACATAGATTTCTATACCATTATTGTAAAAATTTTATTGTTGCTCCTAGGGTACCTACTATTTTTGCTTCATCCCAACTCTTTATTATTTTTGAATTAAATGGTTCAGGTAATTTACTAAAATATAATCTTCTTATTTCTTTACTTTCTTCTATATTATATGTTCCCTTTATAATAATATTCTTTCAATGCGTACGTATACTCATCTATATAGCACATATTACATATTGCTAGTTTTAACATTAAATTTCTATTTATATCTTTTTCTTTATTTTGTTCTTCTTCTTCTGTTGTTACACTACTAAATTCATCTCTTATAGTTATTTCATATTTTTTCAATATATCTGTTGGTAGTATTTTAGTAGTTGTTGATGTTCCTTCTGTTTTATTATCAGGTCTTAGTACTTTTTTACTTGCTTCGGTTAGGTTTAAAAATCATAATTTTATTGTTCCTATCAATGTCTTTTCAATATATTCTAGTGTGTTTGTTGTATCTATTTTATTATCTAATAATTATTTTGACATATATCCTACCCATAGTTGTATTATTTTATTTGTGTCTATTACACAGTCTAAATCTAGAAAGTTGTAATTAATTATTTGTTTTGGTGTCCATTTATTATATTCATCCTTTGGATTATATCCTTTAAACTTACTTTTGTAATTATATGTTGGTTTTCTTATTTCTGATGTACTAGGTATTATATTTTTATCTAGAGTGTTTACTTCTGTATTTATTAGTTCTAGATTTTCTTTATTAATTACTTCTTATTTTTCATTGATTTCTAGTTTTCCTATGTTTTCTAGAATTTCTGTATATGTTTCACTATCTTCGAATCATAATTATCTGTTTCTTCAGCATCTATTGTATTTATTTCTAATTCACTGGTTTCTGGTTTTTTATTTTTTATTTCTAATTTTTCTTTAAATTGATTTATCTCATTTAATATTTTTTGTTCTTTATCTTTTTCTTTTTTTTCTTTCTGTCTCTTTACATATAAATCTTTTAGCATTTGTAGTTCTTTTTCTAATTTAGTAATCCTACTATTTTTAGTTTCTTCTATTTTTCAT
The DNA here is from genome assembly GCF_002878395.1 of Capsicum annuum. Taxonomy (NCBI): domain Eukaryota; kingdom Viridiplantae; phylum Streptophyta; class Magnoliopsida; order Solanales; family Solanaceae; genus Capsicum; species Capsicum annuum. The sequence continues at coordinate 113,894,286 of NC_061118.1, forward strand.
ATTTCTTCTGTGGTTTGTTGTTTTATTTTATCTATTTCTTTTTTTCTGTCTATCTCTTCGTTTTCTCTTTCTATTCTTACCATGGCTATCAACTTATCTTCTAATTTTAATTCTTCTTTTTCTAACATTAAATATAAACGTTCACCTATTTTCTTATATCTCCTTCCTAAATTAGAGAATACTATTTTTATTTTTAATCTTTCATGATTTTCATATGTTTTTTCGTCTATTATAAATTCTTCTTTGTTCATTTTATTTAAACATATATATATATATATATTCTAGACTATCTATTGTTGATTCTAAATTTGATATTTCTTCTTTTTGTGCATTTATTGAATTTTTACTAACTTCGACAATTATGTTATACTGTAGTCTTTCTATCCTTATTTTTAATTCTTTACGTTTTTCGGATATTATTTATTTTAATTCTTTATATTTTTGTAATTTCTGTACGTTATTCATCTAAACAATATTTATAATAATTTGCTGGATATCTAAATTTAATTTTATCATAATTAATAAATTAATCAAATAAATCCAAATATATACTACTTTCGATAACTTTAAACAGCATAGACTTTGATACCAATTGTAGAGGGGTGCGGATAAATCGGGTAACTTAAGTAGATCCATTAAACAAATTAAATTTTAATAAAAGAAATATTTTAATTAGTATATCTTATCTAACGATTTCGTGGTGTACTTTTAATTCATCAGAGTAATGACATAATTTTGGTAAATTGACAATAGACTATATGTTGGTATTCAAAGTGACTTTTAACATTTTTGAGAGAAGAAAGAAGACATGAGTTTATCAACATTGAGACTAATGTTTGTATTATTTGAATTTATGTTTTTATCAATATTTTATTTTATAAATTTTTATTAGTGTTTTCATTAAATGTATGAGGATTTCTGTAGGTGAGTCCTTTTTTATATTTTTTTTATTAATCTAGTTGAATATGAATAGCATTCTTTTTCATTTAAATGAAATTTCGCCTGTTTATGTCATTTTTTATTTATCGTAATACACACGTGTGATAAATTTATAATAAAATTAACAGAGAATAAACGGAGAAGTACAACATAAACATATATTTGATATATTTTAAAGTAATAACCATAAAAATATAATAATTGTTTTATAACAAAGCTAGAACATATAGAGAAGAATTACACTGTTTTGTTTATGATTGAAATTGAATCTAATGTCAACTGCGTCATTGATCACTAAGTCATATTCTTAAATGTGCCTTTTAACAAGTATGTTATTGTTGTTGTTGATTTTTAACAAGTAAATAAAAAATGTTTTATTTTATAATTAATGAAATTTAATGTTAAATTACAACAAAAAATAATATCATTGGCAACAAAGCACCAAAAAGAAAAAGAAAATAAAAATGTCACATATAATATCCCTCATATATAAAAGAAAAGATTACACACAGAGGGGTGAAATATTGAAGCAATTATATTCTCTATATGTTATAAAACAAGAAAGAATAAAGAAGAAGCGTAGAGAGAATAGAGAGAGTAATTCTTATTTCTCTTGAGGGATGAGAGATCATCTTAATTGTCAATACAATGAATAAAACCCCTCCTTTATTTATAGGAAAAATATTCCTAGTTTCTGACTAAAAGACAGATACTTCAAATCCTGATAGATATCAACTAGATCTTATTATATCTTGATAGACATTCACCATAATATAAATACATTTACAACACTCCCCCTTGAATATCCAGATAGATAATGTGCCTCATTAAAACCTTACTAGAAAAAACTCAGTGAAAAAAGAAATTTAGTGAAGGAAAAAGAGTACACATCTCTAACAATACGCATATAGGCTGCCTCATTAAAAACCTTACAAAGAAAACCCATTGGGACAAAATCTTGAAAGGGAAAAAGAGTACAACGCGTATTAACTCCCCCTAATAAGAACATCCTTGAAACTTTGCATCCCGATCTTGTGCATCATCTTCTTGAAAGTTGCAATTGGGAGAGACTTGATAAATAAATCAGTCACATTGTCACCTGAACGAATCTGTTGCACTTTAATATCAACATTCTTTTGTAGATCACGTGTATAAAATTTTTTTGATGAAGTGTGCTTCGTTCTATCTCATTTTTATGATTCCTCCATTAAGATGTGCTATGCATGTTGCATTATCTCTATATAAAATTATGGGTAGATTGTCACATCTCAAACCATATTTTTCTCGAATGAGATGTATCATGGACCTCAATCATACACATTCTCGGCTAGCTTCACGAATAACTATTATCTCAATATGGTTCAATAAAGTGGCTACGATAGACTGTTTTATATATCTCCAAGATATGACAGTATCCCCACATGTGAACATATTACATGTTTGAGATCAAGATTTATATGGGTTAAATAAATACCCAACATCAGCATAATCAATAAGATCTAGACTGCAATATTTATAATAATATAAGATCATGTGTTTGATCCTATTTCGATGTCTCATAATAAGAGCAAAACTATACCTTGCTAACAAATTTATCGAAAAGGCTATATCAGGCCTTCTAGTATTTGCAAGATATATTTTGTCAAGTGACAATATTCAACTTTTCATGTGTGACATCTTCAAGTATGTGAAGTGCAAATCAAATAAGTTTTCGCTTACCAAGATGCATCATTTCATGTCACTTGATAACTATTTCTACATCAGCATGCTTAAATAAACGTAGAATTCGAATCCTCGTAATCTTTCACAATATTGCGTCAATATTATATCAAAGATATCATCGATGATATATCATTTTATATCGATTTACAATGTGATATAATATTTTGAGCTCTCATCACTTCATTATTTTCATGTACCTGAACCTCTTATAAGGTTTCATGAAGTGTTATATTGTAGGCTCTTCAAGAGCACATTGCCTTCTTATTATGATTATTTGCTCCTTATTCTTTTCAAGGATTATTTAATTTGGAACCGATTGGTCTACCATGCTTCATGTATGTGTAGACTTTGTCCTTAGGAACATACTATAGGAGCACTTGCAGCTTAAATATGAGATTAAATTTGAGTCGGCAAATGCTTTCGGCATTTGACTTGAATTATCTTTTGAATGAGGATCTGATGACAATTCCTAACATACTTCATAGTTGCTTATAATCTCCCCCTTATGTTAGATAAACTAACATACATCCTCCATTTTATTTGAGGAATCCATCTTTAAGCATCATGGTATATTCATTAATAGTATACCGCACATTAACTATTAAATGAAATAGTTAGTTCCTGACCTTGAACCAATTGGGAGGGAAGAAATAATTATAATTTATTGGTCTATTGCATACAAGTGCTATTGTGCACAACATATCATATTTCAGACCAACACATAAAGTTTTGTTCTCATTAGCAATGATTTAGTTATTTATTGAAGGCATTCAATGCCAAACCATCACCATCAAGATGAATTGTCTTGATTGCACAGTCTGAAAGTTATGCTCTTAATTCAATTTTATTGAACAAGCAACTTTATGAATGTCAAACGCAGATTGACAATAAATGTACATGTGATCATCTCATTGATGCATCTTTTCAACATATCACATGATAGGTGAACGGGCCCTTATTCACCTTTAATATTTTTCAGATTTTGAGGGATCAAATCCCAACATTAGTTGGTCCAACTAACTTATCATGACAGCAACCGACATAAACAATTCTCGAAGAATCTTCTAGTTCTTCAATACAAGTATAATACTCAATATGCACATCTTCGATATGTCACAATCGTTCATATCAATTTATGAACTTTTATTCTAGTAAACTCCAAGTTTACTATGACATTTACTTTTTTCTTTAGTAAATTTCAGATTTACTACTTTAGAAGTAGATTTCAAAATAACTCTTCTCAATTACTATGTCTCATTCGGAGGTGAGTTGTGATACCATCACAATCAAGTTCACGTTTGCATTCATAAACTTCTCATTCAATATGAATGAAATATAATTGTGCCTTAAGCCTATCAATTATGATAGCTTATAACCTCTTTCAAAATATTGCTAATTCAAGAGCAAATTAAGGTATTCATATAATGTTGAGAATTTTTCTCTTAACTTATCTTTAATTATAATAATAATAAGTATGTGAAAATATCATCACTTGTCTTCTTTAAGACATATTATGCACTGCTACCGCATTCACTTCAAGAATGGAGCAAGTTGTCAACTTTCAGATTCATCATATATTGACACCATATTCACTTTATGGAGCATATCGATGGGATATCGTGATTTTTTATCAAATATTGCGTTAGCCATCATACTATAATCAATATGGTGCATTGGGATTCAAACTCAACGTCTTATCCGTATAAAGGCGTCTGAGACATAAATCAATGGGACTTAAACCCAACATATTATCATTCCTTTAGATAATATTGTTCTTGAGGAATAAATTTAACATAAATGATTTCAAACAAATTATTTTTCATCAAATCTAACAATAATTATTTTATTAGTAGCAAAAGATAGATAACATAAGAAATTACTAACCTTGAAATTACCTTTAGATTTATAACACTTCACACTTCTAAAGGTAATATATCTACATTTGTAAATCTTGTAGCATTAGGGATAGCTTTTTTTTTAACTGTCTTTATATCATCAATCTTGAATTTGGCTGTGGCTAATTTACTCGGCCATAGCTCAACTCTAGCTCCGCCACTTATGGATGTCCTCTTATCTTTCAACCACAAAGTTCTCAAACCAAACTCTATAACATACACCAACGTGTACCATATCACTTTCAACAACTTTGTCAACAGGGTCCATAGCTTACGATCATTTGATGAACTTGAAATTGAACTCGAAGCTTAGCCTTCAAATTTGAGACGACAGAGTTTCGTGCTGATAACGTATTATAAAATAAGAAAGAATAAAGAAGAAGGGTAGAGAGAATAGAGAGAGTAATTCTTATTTCTCTTGAGGTATGAGAGATCATTTTAATTGTCAATACAATGAATAAAACCCTTCTTGGGGATCTTGATGTATGATTTACAATGAAGGAAACTTTTCTGTTTATAGGAAAATTTACTCCTAGTTTCTCAGTAAAAGATAGATACTTCAAATCCTGATAGATATCAACTAGATCTTATTAGATCTTGATAGACATTCACCATAATGTAAATACATTTATAACAATATATATATATATATATATGTATGTATATGTATATGTATATAAAAAAATTATATTATAAAGACGATATAATAGTATTATTTTTTTGGTAAATACCTAAAAGTCATTTCTCCTGCAAATTAATGTGAAGAGAATAGAAATACATACATATTAGCAAGTGAAAAATAATAGTATTAATTATTATATGCATATACTAATAAAAAGAAAAGGGAAAGAGAAAGAGAGAAGTGCACAATTAGACTTAACATGTGTGCTTTCTCAATATATTAGTTGTTTTGGTTTGGTGATTAGAGATAGGGCTGCATATTGGTCGGTTCGGTTTGGCTTTGAAGTTTATCGGTTTGACATATCTATTATTGATTTGTAATAAAGTTAAACCATTAAGAACCATTAAGATATCGGCTAATCGGTTATTGATTGTTATCGGTTCGCTTATCGGGTTAACCGTTAACATTTAAATTTTAAAATTTAAAGTATAATTTGAAGTTGAGGCAACAACTCTGGACTAGCAGTCTAGCACCGTGAACATTGTAGACTGCAGAGCACACTGTGCAGACCAAAGACCTGGGCAAATCATCTCACTTTGAAAGAAAAACATGTCCTGCTATGTGCTAACAATCCCACAGGCCACAAGTATAAATAATCTGATATAACAAGCAAAATATAATGTCTTCTAATTTAATAAGCACATAAGCAAGTACAAATAAAATATAAAAAATTCAAACTAAAGTCACAAATTTAAAACTGACTACTGGTCTAGCACAAATAGAATAGAAAAAATCCAAAGTAACAGTCATAATTTGAAAATTAAGTTCAAAGTCCAAACATAGTAATAATAACTACTCAAGTCTTATACTACGAGCACAATACTCCATCCTCTCCAAACAACGATCAACATGAGCCCTCAAGCAGAAAATCTCAATACGTTGTGGATGGTAATTATAAACATTACCACAATAAATACACTCAACTTTGCACCCTCCATCATTATCTTCTTCAAGCTTTTGATAGTGATTCTAAACAGGTGATCGAATTTTAGGACCACGACGTTGAGACATGGTAAAACCTAATTAATAGAGAAACAAAGATATTAGAAATACCCCAAACAACTTTAACTATATAAGATAAGTAAAAGAACTAAACCAATAGAGATACACAGTTGTTTATCTATAATGCTACAACAGAACATCAAAAACTTAAAGCAATGTAACTTAAAAATAGAGAATAGACCAACTATGGAACCAGAAAGCAGAATCTTTAGCCTCTATAGCAGTTGTAAATCCTACATATGCAAGTACAAACCACTTCTCGTGTTCATTGTACTTTGGAGAATGCAAAGCAATGAATCCATCTACATATTTTAATCATTCTTTTGCCAACAACGAAGCAGTAATTGCCCCTTTTGCACAATATACACGTAAAATAGTGCAACCTACACCTCCTTCTCAACACAAGTTTTGCATCATTCCTCTGCCAGTGAGGAAGATATAAAAGCATTATTGCATTATTTGTCTGTTAAATGAATTGGAAATTGATTCTTTTTCTTACTTTGTTCAAGTTGTTATATGTCATCAATGCTAGGATCTTTTTCATGTTTGGTCAAATCTAAATAAATTAAAAGAACAAGTCAAGACTAAAGCAACAAAAATATTAAATAAACAATTCACCAAATGAAAGGTTCTTTTCTTACCTTGTTCAAGTTTCTCGAAAGAATCTAAATCCTCCTCGACACTTATAGGTTGTGATTCACTTTGAAGCCAATCTTGTACACACACTAGAGCTTCTACCAATTTAGGAGTTAATGAAATCCTAAATGAATCAATAATACGTCTGTCGGTACTGAAAGCACATTCTAATATTACACTTGAAATAGGAACAGCTAAAATATCTCGAGTCATCTAAGAAAGAAAGGAGAATCTAGCAGAGTTATATTTCCACCAAAGCAATACACTAAAATCAAGTTTTCCAACTTTAATATCTTCTGCAAGATATTTATCCAATTCCGACTTCGAATTTTCGACTCTACTTTCAGATGTGTGTCTACTTAATTTCTCATAAAAGTTACTAATATCTTCCACAATCATAGATCTTGAACTAGAAGCCTCTACTTCTGTTGAAGATAGGTTACCACCTTTGTCTATTTAAGCAGACTTTGAAACTCATCAAACAATGATTTCATGTACTCTCGTGCATCTTTTTCTATAGTTGATGCTTTGTCCCCAAACATCTTCTTAAGTGCAAAACTAAGAGTGGTAAATCTGTGGAGAGGATCCAAAACGCAGGATATAAAAAGTATTTTATTCATTTTTGTTGGATCACACCAATATTTTTCAAATTTCTCTTTCACCTTTGTTGCCATCTGATTCAATACACTATCATCACTTGATATCAATTTTGTTAAGTAAAAACCAGCTTGACAACTTTCAAGAAAATGAATATTTGATGTAATAGACAATGATCCTGATACCTTTAAAGTAAGACTAAAAAATAATTCAAGAAATTTTGTAATTCTTTTCACACTATCCCAATCACTACTCAAAAGCGTACCTGCAAGTTGTTCATAGTCATCCACAATATCACCATCACACACATGGATATGACTAAACTCAAAATAATGTATTAAACCAATATCATGATTAGCATAATTTAAAATGACACCCTCATATTCAATAGCCCTGTTCAACATCAAGTAGGTGGAATTTCACCTTGTAGGAACATCTAAGAATAAAAACTTTTTTGCAAGATTTTCATCTTCACAACATTCCTGAAAGTTCTTTCATCTAGTAGGAGATTACCTAATGTATCTCACTACTTGCCTAATTCGTTCAATAGATACAGTTGCTTCTTTTATACCATCCTAAACGACAAGGTTTATGATACGCGTCATACACCTAACATGAAGGTGCTTACCACCCATAAGATTGGTCCCCCACTTAGTCAATTGCTTAGACAACTCAACCACACACACTATTTGAACAAGCATTATCAACAGTAACGGTGAAAATCCGATGCAATCCTCATTCATGCAAACACTTAATAATACCCTTTGTCATATCTTCACCTCTATGGCTAGAAATTGGACAAAAGTTGATAGCTTTTTATGCAAAGTTCAATATTTATCAATCCAATAAGCAGTAATACACATATAATTGATTCTTTGCACAGAGATTCACGTATCAGTCGTTATACACACTCTTTGTTGAGTTTCCTTTAAAATGCTCTTCATTTTATTTTTCTCTTCATCAAAGAGATCAAAACAATCACGAGTAACAGTGGTACAAGAAGGAACTTGAAACAAAGGTTGTACCACTTTCATAAATTATTTAAAGCCTTCTTTTTCAACAAATCTAAAAAGAAGCTCATCAAGAATTATCATACGACACAATGCTTTTCTGCACTCTTCTTGATCAAATTTCCATAAAACAATTGATACATCACCCTTGTTACCCCCTGTAACCGGGTGAAATTCTATCTTTGATTGCCTAGTATTAACATTACAAGGCATTTTTTTGCATTTTTTATATGATTAAGCATTGCCATCGTACCATGTTCTTTTGTATTAGCTAAATACTCTTGTTTACAATAATTACACATACCTTTTTTATATCCTTCCAAATCAATTTTAGGAGTAAAAGATCCCACACAACAGATGTTTTTCTCCTTTCTTTCTTTGTTTTAAACTCAACTACATTCGAATCAGAAGCTATACTTTCACCAATCACTTTATCAACTTTAGTATTTTGTGGCATCTAGTTGTATCAACGTAACTGTGATTTTAAAAGAAATAATCAAACAATAAGCCAATAACATAAATTCAACAAGAAAATAACAAAATTACAACATAAAATAACAAAAAATTGACAATGTCCATACAACAAAATAGAACACAGAATATCAGCATATAAGCAGTGGCTTACTGACTTGACATTAATTTAGTAACTTAAGATAACACTAGTGTATTCAGCCAACCATATAGTCAATACATGCTAACATTTCTGATTTCAATCAACAAATAAATAGAAGTCAATCATTCGCAATAAACTGATCAACGGACATAGTATATGAAAACAATAAGGGCTTAATATACAAGACCTTTCATCGACACTAATCTAATACAAAGATCTTCTTCCTCTCATTGATTGGTGGTTGGTTAGCTTGATCCTAGTTTTATTGTATATTCATTGTACTAGGCAAGGATAACTATTCAAAACTACTATCAGTATAGGCACAACGAGAAACCAGACTGGCAATTAGGGTGGACATGGGCAACTAATGAGTTTATTTGGTCAATGTCTAGTGCTTTTTCCACTAAGCATGGGAATTGTTCAACCTTCAAGTCTGAAATTCCATACAATTGCAAGAAAGATCCTATTATAGTCATGGTGGATTTCTTGCTGCCTCAGCCATCAATTCTTCCGATTCTTTCACATCCTTTGAGATGAAAGTTGGAAATTTAAGGGGCAACTATACAGCTCACGAGACTTTAAATCTCACTCTAATGATTTTACTTGTGATGAATATATGGACACAGATCCAACAACATCTTCGGTTATAGAAGGACAAAGACAAGAACAAGTAATTAGTAAATATCCTATTTGAAAACTTATACTACAACAACATACCCAGTGTAATCCCACAAGTGGGGTCGGGGAGGGTAGTGTGTACGCAGCCATGCCTCTACTTTATGAAGGTAGAAAGACTATTTCGGATAGACCCTCGACTCAAGTAAAACATATTACAATTTAATTGGTCAAGCATTGCAGAATTGAGAATACCCTCATTTTTTAAGTGTTCACTGTAAAGTATTTTTTGGTCAAAGTTCACTGTAAAGTATTACATAGACTACTAAATCTCATTTCTTCTTTGTTATTGCATTCAGGAACATGGAAATGAACATGCAACTACTCAACTTTCTTGACCATTTTGCATAGATAACTAATATTGTTGTGGTTTATATACATGATATAGACAAAGCTAATTATCTACCTTTTACTTAAGTCTTTTTTTTTTAATTTTGAGATATAGTTCACTACTTCACTTCCCAGTTTCCATTATATTACCAAATACATACAACTTTAATATCATCAAACAATGTTTGTGACCTTTGTTGGCTTTAGCAGTAACACTACAGTTGCACTAATGTACAAAAACAAAAAAAAACATCAAAATTTCTGAACTTAAATTGTCCTTAGCAAGTTAACAACGCAACAACAGCAGCGAAGCAGAGATTGGACACTGGCCACAAATTGAAGATAAAGCAGAAGACTATCTAAGAAACAAGAATAAGATGGAGCAAAAATTATTACCTGAGTAAGTAGTTATGAGCAGCAAGTCAACAACAGATGAGCAATTTTGAGCAAAAATTGAGCAGTTGTGAGAGTCTGAGAGAGAGACTGAGATAAGAGTGACTGAGTGAGTGATTGGTTAGAGGCGCTAACAGTGAAATGTGAATAAACCCTATTACCCTTTCCCTTTAGGTTTGGGTCGCCTTTTGGACCAGTGGGTAACTGGGTAATGAGTATTGGAACTGTAGAGTAGAGTAGAAGTAGCATATTTGTTATTAAGATATCGAGTAGCCCGATAAGAAAATTAATCTAACCGAGGCCCGAACCGATAAATCATTAACGTATATATTAAACCCGACACCCAACCCAAAAAACATATAAATCGATCCATTAACCCGATAAATAAATTATCGATTCGGGTTAATGGGTTGAACCAAAAAATGCACAATCCTAATTAGAGCCCGACGTTGCATGCATGAGGTCTTGAAATTGGGTCTCCACAATAATAGTTTTTCTTTTGGGTCTTTTAAATTTTGCGCTCTTCTTAAACTTCGGCCTATTAATTTTTGTATTTTTCACTTTTTATTTATTTGTGAATATTATGACCCGCTCTCTATGTTTTGTATTTTTATTTACATAAAATACAATTAAACAAACTTGTTTGATTCTCAAGATTTTATCTATATCACATAAATTAATGTAAAATAATTTCTTTATTCTAATCTATGTGACACAGCTCAAACTTCCAAGTTAAATAATTTTATTTTTACTTAAAATTTAGACATAAAATTTTTAAAACAACATGTACAAATTTAAAAATTATATAAACAAATTTAACAAGTCACAATAATTGGTAATTTAAATTAGTATTTAAAAGATTATAAAAAAATTATGATTCAAGAAAAATTTGATTAAACCACAAAAATTAAAAGATGTCACATAAATTTGGAGAAAGAAAAGATTATTTTCATTTACAAATATTGTTAAGAGTGAAATTAACATTTGTGGCAAGACTTTGGATTAAAAGGGACAAACAAGTTTTCCAATTAAGTGAGCTCTTCAAGTTTTAAAAATTAGGTGAAAGGGACAAAAATAATTTCAGTTTTTTTTTTTAAAATATTTTTGTTTCAACAACTTTATAAAGTTGTAGAACAACTTTGATAGTTGTTCGACAATTTTGCGAAGTTGTTCAACAACTATCAAAGTTATTCAATAATTTTGTAAAGTTATTCAACAACTATGTGAATTTATCAAGACAACCAATACACTTGTCGACAACTGTCTCATTTTGTTGAAGCAATTTTTTTTTTTTAACTTAAGAATATTGGACCTATTTATTTATTTTTAATTAAACACTTAGAGGGTCAATGTACTACTTTTCTCTGGTTTTATCATATACTATTATAAAAAAAAAAAAAATGATAAAATAGGTTTGAAGTTTCATGTTTCTTCTTAAACCCTAAAATCTGAAGTGGAGTTGCAAATTCGAGTAAAATAAAGAAATTGATACCGGGGGAAAGAAAGAGTGAAGAAGAAGATGTCGTTCAGATCAAGAGAAATAATGAAGAAGATAGTGAAGAATATTGGGGGAGACAAGAATTTGGGATCTGGTTTAAAACAGCAGCTTGAAAAATGCGTACCGAATACTAAAGTGGTCATGGGTCGGGCTCACCGTGGCCTCTTCGCTGGCCGACACATTCAGTTTGGGAATCGTGTCAGTGAAAAAGGTGGAAATACGTACGTAACTTCTTTCTTCTCCTCAAATTTAAATGTGAAATTATCTTTTGTGAATATCCCTATACTAATTCATGTGCAGTCATCACATTATCTAGTATATGAATGCTGATTGGGATGGGCTAACTGTATAATCAACCACAATTTTGAGTTTAGCCGTCAAAATTTTTTAAATGAGTTTGTACAGTGTTGAACAACAGGCAATAGGCCTGTATACCTTCACAAAAGAAGGAACAGAGACCTTTGGGATCAGTGTCACTATACTTATGTTGTTAATTTCTTTCAGCAGCTTCCCATTTTAAAAAAAAAAATGTAAGATTGCTTCTGTTACTTCCTCTCCCACAACATCCCAACGCAATTTATAAAATTCAGCATTGAACCCGTCAATGCATTGGCTTTTATCCACTGGTAATCCTTCATAGGTTGGGCTATGGTTAAGCATGGACCATCCCCTGGCTATACACACGTCTATGCTAGGCAAAGAAGCAGCAGCTTGACCCAATAAGGATTGGAAAAAACTGAAAAATTCTTGTTGAATGAGACTAGGTTCTGTGATTTTGACTCCTTGATCATTATATAGATAGAAGAGATTTGATTCCTTGCCTGTCGAGCTTTTAAATTGGCAAAGAAATACTTGGAATTTTTATCCCCACATCTTATCCATTGTGCTCTAGATTTCTGTTTTAACACCCTTCCATTGATGTTTTCCTCCTTTTCAAGTACCTGGATTAGCTCCCTTTCTGCAGTAATCAGATTTTGATTGAATAGATCTGTTCCTACAGTCTCTTGAAATCGATCTTTTTCCAATTGAAGAATACTCTCTCTCTGTAGCTGCCCTGATTTCTGAGCTAATTGGCCTAGCTTCTTCCAAATTTTGAACATAGTATGCCCTTGTAAATGTTGCTGCCAGGTATCTCTCACGAGCTCTTTGAAAAAGAAGAGGATTATATAGATTTCGACGATGATGATACAACATTGGGACAGTAGAATTTTGATAGGACAAAACTATGTCGTTTAAGCTTTGTATCTGTACATGAGCAAAACAATATCTGATGCTAAATTGGTTATGAACTATAGGTCGATAAAGTATTCCAGATAAGAGAAGATATTAAAGAAGGTGTTTTTTCCTATATTGTCAAGAAAAGAAGATATCAAAGAAGGTTCTTTTTTTTCTACATTGTCAAAAGAAGAAGATATTAAAAAAGGTTCAGCCGTTCAGGACATGAGTTTTTTGCTTATAAGCGACGAAACATTCCGTCACCATCAAGTGTAGCAGTGGTTGATTATATCCAAAGAGACAGAAACATTGTGTTGTGGACTTGTGATGGAAAAATATGATCTTAGCCTAATGTTTGCTAGTAGTCTTTTAGTCTTGTTAGAGATTTGTTTGCCAATAAAGAAGTAGAGAATTTCTATGTTAGAGAACCTAAATTATTGAATACTGGATTGAGACAGGTGTTAATGGAACTACATGGATGGGGAAGAGTCATATAGTTGACCCCTCTAGATTGAGTTGTAGTAGTTGCTTATTTAGCTCTAGATTTGGCATAATAACAGTGCTTTGTGGGCATCGTCAGTATATATATTTTATCTGTACTTTGTTCGCATATTCTGCACCCAAGCGTGTGCCTTGTGGTCAATGAAGTGGGTGAGAACCATGAGGTCTTAGGTTCTAATCCCAGCAAAGACAAAAGTTCTAGGTGATTATTTCCATCTGTCCAAGCCTTGGTAGACTGACACGCAGAGTTACCCGGTATATGCTGGTGAGAGGTAGTAGGTTTTACAAAAAATGTTTCTGATGATATTCTGATATTTTTCTTGAACAACTTTGTCTAAAGAATAAAAGAAAATTGCTGAACAAAAGGATATTATGGAGAATTGGTTTAGGCAAGGGAGAGAATAGAGCGCTGAGTTTCTTTGGGAACTTGATTATCACTCAAATGTAATTGCCTGTAGTTGCTTTAAACTTTAGTTGGCTTGCAAATGTGTAGTCTGCTGCCATTTTGATCATAGTTTTTTCTAGCTACTCTTTGGTTCCCAAAAATAGAAAAGGTACGGTCGCATTTTTGACTGCAGTTTAATCCGAATCTCATGTGGTGAATCATAACAAACTGTGATTCTTTACTTTCTCCCAAGGATAAAACAGTGATTGTTTAGATGAACAGGTCGCGGAGGTCGTGGAAGCCTAATGTGCAAGAGAAACGGCTTTTCAGCTATATTCTAGATCGCCATATTCGTGTGAAGGTTACAACTCATGCCCTGCGATGTATTGACAAGGCAGGTGGTATTGATGAGTACCTGCTGAAAACACCTTACCATGAGATGGACACTGAATTAGGTGTCTTCTGGAAAGCTAAGATTGAGAAGTTGTATGAGGAGCTCGGGAAAATGGAGGTAGTTTTCTTTACACCTGAAGATGAAGCAAATCTTGAAAAGCAATTTAAGGAAGTAAAGTTGGAAGAGCGAGCAGTCCGTAGGGAAGCCAGAAGGAAGATGTATGGTTGGTCACCCAAATCTGAGCTAAAAGCAGATTCTGAAGGAACTGATGGAGAAGGAAGTTTACCCGCTGACTTCCAAGAAGGGATGGCCGCCAATGCTTGAAAGCATGTGTGACAAAATGTAGTTGGTTTTCGGGGTGTTTCCTGATATTGAAAGGGCTTCTTTTGTTGGTCCTAGAATGTTTTTGTATTCCTGGCATTTAGTGTCTAGATTACCATGAATTTTTCCTTGCATCTGGTTTAGTATAAAACTTTTCTGCATCAAGCAAACCTTGGTAAAGGTGCTTTTTAGATAAAATAACGCGAAAAGCTACAGTTATCACAATACTATGTTGAGGACTTAATTAAATTAGTTATCTTTGCAGGTTAATACATTACCCAATCATCTATGTAATAGAAACTAATGTTGTTGCATTATTGTTATAGATTACTAGTCTTGTGTATAAAGTACTATTTAAGCGCTTTCAAACTCATTATTTTTGTGTTCAAATGTTTACTGATGGACTTGAGACATACGTGCTTGCAAGTCGAAAAGTGAAAACAAAACCCCCAGCCCCACCCCGATTTCCTACTAGGAGTTTGCTCTTTGTTTTTTTTTTGTGAAACAAGTATCAACAATTTGATTCTTTGGAACTTCAGGGAAGTGAAAGATTGGTTAGAGAGGAAAAAGAAAGGTACCTTGAGACCTTGAGGATACCCAATCTGCTATCACATTCATTGATAATTACAGTTCATTTGAGGGATAGAGAAGAAAGAATGTCAATATCCCACATTTTAATTAATCCTTTCATTATTAAAACCTGCATAACTCGAACTAACTACCAAACCCCATAGACATGAGATGAGTGATGATAAGTTTATCGCTGCAATTGTTTGTTTAAAGAATTGCTTTACATTCTTATGTTGAGTTAATACTTAACTTTGCGAATTTGATCTTCTATATGATTTTCCAGATGCTCTCCAATTTTACTTACTTGGAGGCCATCTGTTACTACAATGATGGTAAGGTATTAACAACTTAATCTCTGATTGCAGGTCCTTCCTTGTTGGAGATGGGGGAAGCAGCTCTACCAGTGCATTACTATAGGGAAAAGAACAAAACAGCTGACTTACTGGCTAAGGAAGGAAGGAAGAGGACGTCTAAAGGGAAGCCTAATGTTTTGGTAGTTCCTCCTGTGTTTGTGTTAGCCACTATAGATGCAAACAAATTACTGTAGAAAAATTCCGGTTTGTAATATCAGTACTAATGGACCATCTCTGGGCCAACCACATTTTGATGCCCACCGGGGCAATGCTGTTACTTAACATTACTTATTAATATAGGAAAAATATAAATAATAATACTTTTATAAAATTACAGTTTATAGCAAGAGTAGCATTATTTTACTTATTAATTAGGCAAGTGCATGTTTTACTCACACTACTTTACATTTTTCTATTTTCACTCCATTATTTCACCCCTCCCAAATACAGCCATATCTTTTACCTTTTTTTCTCATCTTATTTTTTTTTTATCATCTTACTTTTTTTTATTTTCATTTTATTTTCTCTCTTCTATTTCTCTTCTTTTTTATCCTGTTTTGTTTTTTATTTTATTTTTTGTTTTCTTTTTTTTCTTTTTCATATTTGAAGATAATTATCTCCAGAATCTTCAAGTTTTTAAATAAAACATCATTACTATCTTTCACTCTCTTATATCTCTACCTTTTTTTCTTGTTAATTTTTTTCATCTTATTTTTTATCATTTTATTTTTTTATTTTGATTTTTTTTTCTTTCCACTTTATTTTCTCTCTTCTATTTCTCTTTCTTTTCCTTTTTCATTTTTTTTTTACCTTTCTCATATCTTTTTTTTCTTTTTCTATTTTCGTTTTTTTCTTTTTTTTTCTATTTTATTTTGTTTCATTTTTTCTTTTATTTTTACACTTCTATTTCTCTTTCTTCCTTTTTTTTTTATTTTTCACTTCTCTTTTTTTTGTTTTTTTCTTTTTATATTTTTATTTTTTTTCATTTTTTTATTCTTCTATCTCTAACTTTTATTTTGACAAGACAAATATCTATCACATACATATATTCAAAAAACATACAAAATACATAGTCATACAGATCTGGATATATATTTACAGTACAAAACATAAAATACATATCATATTCATATTAAATAGTAACAAACATAACTATACTATATATCTTCATATGTATTTGCGAAATACAAAGGTGACTCATATAAAATAAGAAAATATATATGGATGACGTATGTATTCTGTAAATACATATGCAGAGCTATATGTATTTTATACGGTGTTGGATTTGTCTTTGAACTGTACATACTATGTCATTTTAGAGGTTAACATATGTACTTATTTGTTTTCTTTTACTGTTTAAGATATATATCATGTATTTTTTTATTACCTATATGTATATGTATAAATTCATTTTTGTTATAGAGATTTTGTGTCCTATTTGTTTATATATACATGTGAGTCACATGTATTTCTGTAAATACATATGCAGATGTACATGCATGTTTTTTTACCGTAAATACATATGCAGATATGTATGACTATTTATTTTGTATATTTTTTAAATATGTATATATGATATAGATATTTGTCTTTTAAAAATAAAAGATACAGATAAAAGAGTAAAAAAAGAAAAAATTGAAAAAAATAAAAACGAAAAATAAAAATTCAAAAAAAAAAAAGAAGTGAAAAGGGAAAAGAAAAGAAGAAAGAGAAATAGAAACTAGAAATAGAAACTAAAAATAGAAGTGTATAAACAAAAGAAAAAGAAGAAGAAGAAGAAGAAGAAGAAAACGAAAAAAAATATGAGAAAAGGAAGAAAAAGAAAACGAAAAAAGGAACAAATAAATAAATAAATGAAAAATAAAAAAAGAAGAGAAGTAGAAGAGAGAAAATAAAGCGGAAAGAAAAAATGGAAAAGAAAAAGAAATTAAAATTAAAAAACAAAAGGATAAAAGAATAAAAAAACTATAAGAAAAAATAGTTAGAGATATAAGAGAATGATATATTTTGAAATTTTGAAGATCATGGAAATAATAATCTTCATATTTGAGTTTGATTTGGAAAATGAATCTATTAATTTAAATCAGAGTATTTATGAGAATTTAATTAGATGGATAGTTATTCCTTATTTAACTCAACTAATTTGAGTAAACAAGGGCAGTAAATCTTGTTATATATGTATTTGTATAACAACAGTTTATTTAAATACAAAATACAATTTGCTATTTTTCATAATTATGAAACCGTTGCTATAAAAGTAACAATTAAGATTCTATAGTTGCTATTTCTGAAATTTTCCCAGGAAAAAATACAGAAAGTAGCATACTTAAGACTATAATTACAATAAATAACAGCACTTTTGTAAAATTACAGTTTATAGCAAGAGTAACATTATTTTACTCATTAACTAGGTAAGTACATGTTTTACTCACACTACTTTATATTTTCCTATTTTTCACTCCACTATTTTATCCCCCCACCCTCCCCCCCCCCTCCCCAAATATAGCCATATCTTTTTCCTCTTTTTTTTCATCTTATTTTTTTTTATCATTTTACTTTTATTTTATTCTTATTTTTTTATTTTCACTTTATTTTCTCTCTTCTATTTCTCTTTTTTTTTTCTTTTTCCTTTTTTTTTGTTCATATTTGAAGATAATTATTTCCATAATCTTCAAGATTTTATAATAAAACATCATTACTGTCTTTCACTCTCTCAAATAAAACATCATTTGTTGTCCTTTTTAAGTTTTTCGATTTCTAGTGTTTTGAGGTGTATGCGATTTGGTTTAGCTGCATAAACTAATCTTGAAATCTCATGATGGAAGATTGTTTGTGAGCTGTTATAGCATCTGACTCTTTCCTTGTCTAAATTGTTTTATTTTGAGCCGGGGGTCTACCGGAAACAGCTTCTCTATCTCACATCAGAGGTAGTGGTATGGATTGCGTACATTTACCCTTCCCAGACTCCACTTGGTGGGAATATATTAGGTATGTTGTTGTTGTATTTTTTTTTTCATCTTATTTTTTATCACTTTATTTTTTATTTTAATTTTTTTTTCATTTTTTTCTTTCCACTTTATTTTCTCTCTTCTATTTCTCTCTTTTTTTTTTCCTTTTTCATTTTTTTCCTTTCTCGTATCTTTTTTTTCTTTTTCAATTTTCGTTTTCTTCTTTTTTTTTTTTTACTTTTTTTTTATCATTTTTATTTTTTTTATTTTTACACTTCTATTTCTCTTTCTTCGTTTTTTTTTTCTTTTTTCACTTCTCTTTTTTTGTTTTTTCTCTTTTTATATTTTTTTTTTATTTTTTTACTCTTCATCTCTAACTTTTATTTTGAAAAGACAAATATGTATATCACAGACACATATTTAGAATACATAGTCATACAGATCTGGATATATATTTACAGTACAAAACATACATATGTATTTACAAAATACATATCGTATTCATATTAAACCGTAACAAACATAACTATACTATATATCTTCATATGTATTTGTGAAATACAAATGTGACTCATATAAAATAAGAATATATATATATGGATCACGTATGTATTCTGTAAATACATATGCAAAGCTATATGTATTTTATATGGTGTTGAATTTGTCTTTGAGCAGTACATACTATGTCATTTTAGATGGTAACATATGTACTTATTTGTTTTCTTTTACTGTTTAAGATATGTATCATGTATTTTTTTATTACCTATATGTATATGTATAATTTGTTATTTTTGTTATATAGATTTTGTCCTATATGTTTATATATATATGCGAGTCAGATATATATTTCTGTAAATATATATGCAGATGTATATGTATGTTTTTTACCATAAATACATATGCAGATCTGTATAACTATTTGTTTTGTATATTTTTTGAATATGTATATATGATATAGACATTTGTCTTTTAAAAATAAAATATAGAGATAGAAGAGTAAAAAAAAGAAAAAAATAGAAAAAAACAAAAATGAAAAATAAAAATAAAAAAAATGAAGTGAAAAAGGAAAAAAAGAAAGAGAGAAATCGAAACTAGAAATAGAAGGGTAAAAACAAAAGCGAAAAAATTTTTAAAAAAAGAAGAAAACGAAAAAAAATATGAGAAAAAAAAAAGAAAACGAAAAAAGGAAAAAAAAAAAAAAAAAA
>NC_061118.1:113914269-113922783 GCF_002878395.1 Capsicum annuum
AAGAGAAGTAGAAGAGAGAAAATAAAGTGGAAAGAAAAAATGAAAAAAAAATGAAATTAAAATAAAAAAGATTAAAAAAAATGAAAAAACTAACAAGAAAAAATAGTTAAAGATATAAGAAAATGATATTTTGAAATTTCGAAGATCATGAAAATAATAATCTTCATATTTGAGTTTGATTTGGAAAAGGAATCTATTAATTTAAACAAGAGTAATTTATAGGAATTTTATTAGATGGCATAATTATTCTTTATTTAACTCAACTAATTTGAGTAAAACAAGGGTAGTAAATATGTTGTATATGTATTTGTATCGCAACAATTTACTTAAATACAAAATACAATTTGCTATTTTTCGTAATTATGAAACTATTGCTATAAAAGTTACAATTAAGACTCTATAGTTGCTATTTCTAAAATTTTTCCTTAATATATGCTCCCTTTTAACCAAAAAAAAAGAAAAACTGGCAGGCTTTTCTCCTGAGTATATACTCATTTCTAAAATTAATATAAGCAAACACCACGTATATAATGATAAAATATGAATAACATATTAATCTTTTTTTCATCAAGGAATTATGCTGGAAATTCTGTTTCTACAAATGGGAACTTTAAGAGTTCAGTTTCCATATTAAATGTAGTTGGTATTTGGTTTACAAATGACGACAAAGACCTTTGAATTCTGTTTATCCTACTACAAAAACTTGCCCAAGTGTAACCCCTGAAACATAAACCACCTTGTGACATAAACCACAAAATATTCTTCTTGTGAGCAGGGATGAAATTGCCATGACTGCAGATTCTGGAGATACATTCGGTCCTTTTCCGTTTTATTTACTCAATGAGAAGTATGAAACTCCAATATTATAAGGACAAACATTCTCTGGAATTTGTGACAAAGCCTATCATATGATGATTGCATCTGACACAACTCCTTTAAACCCAAAAGAAAAGAATGCAATGCAGCACGATCTCACAAAAATGCTTTAGAAACTTGAGAACATCTACATAAGTTCATTTCTCAGATCTGTTGAAGCTACAAAAACTGGATATAAGCATCTACAAAAGTTCATTTCTGTGTTTTTCTTTTGGTTGGGGCAGGTGGGGGGCGGGGTTGGGGGATTAAGAAAGAAAAGCAGCAAAATGTTTCTCAAAACAAGGGAAGAAACAGAGAAAACAATTTATCAAAATGATACAGCTATTATTAAGATCCTCCAGCCAGGAAAAACTTTACCAGCCAAGCTTTTGTGCTACCGAAACGCCACATACGACTGTTATTGAGTAGATACTACAATCCATAAACATTGCACCCATAACGTTTTGCAATAACAAACCCAGCTCCAGAGCCTTCCCAATTTGATCAACCATACCAGCAGCAGGGATACTGTTTGCTGCTGCTTTTTGATTCCTCTGAGACCCAGCTTCTTCTGCGAGAAGGCGCGCAATAACAATCGATATGTTGGTCAACATCAGTAGCAGAAGAGGTCTGAAAAATAAGACCACCTTGAAGAAGTGGCTGTTATAGGATACAAGAACCAAAATGGCAGCCACAAGGGAAAAGTTGAAGCGAATACTCTCGGAAGCTGCAATTGCAGAACTAATTTTATTTGGGGCGAAAATGTTGTGATAGTTGCTCTTCAGCTTTAAAAGTTGACCCCCATCAGAAGCAGAAAGGCATGGAGGATTTAAAGTAGATGAATCCGGAAATAACTGTTCTTTGTGATCAAGATCCAAGGCAGGTTCCCTTGATGTTTCAATGTTTGACTCACATTTTCGCATAAATGGAGTAGTTCTGCTTTTGCCATCAGATTCATCATGTTCGCCAGGCTCAATTCCATGGTCTCTGTCGAACAACAATGGTGTAGAGGCCCCGCTCCCACTAACAGAAACTGTGAAGTAGCAATAGATGAGTGACAAGTATAATAAGCACTCTCCTTAATCGAAACAGTAAAAGCACTCTCAAGAAGGGAAACAAACAAGAGCCTGAAAGTACAAATATCATGCTATACATGCCTAATTCTTTTAACCAAAGCTGGGAGGAAATATCTGTTAGCAAGTCTAGGATCTATAAATTGTAAAATATAACTCTTACAACACAGGCACTAGAAACAGCAGCAAAAAAACGTAACGCTAGTTACACAAGCACTAGAAACCACATCGTGATGAAATTTGATTCTCACCAAACTGATGAAATTTGATTCTCACCAAACTCACATATTCTTTCCTTCCCAACATCAACATACCCTGTGTAATCCCACAAGTGGCGTCGGGAACTGGGGAGGGTTAATGTTCTTTCCTTCCCATCAAACAACATTCAGAGTCTAGTTCCACAAAGTGGGGTCTGGGGAGGGTAGAGTGTACGCGGACCTTACCCTACCTCGGAGGTAGAGAGATTGAAAAAATGTCTTTTAAAATTTTCAATTATTGAATGAGCTGTGGACCAGGATCTTCGACATGCAACATTTTGCTTCAGATTAAGCAGGCCTTTAGCAGACTCATTGACTGGTTTATAGTCCAAGGCTCCAAACGGCTGCTAAGCACCGATGGAGTTGGGAAGTGTATTTAGATTTTCTTTTGATCATGATCTCTCTAACATAAATCTGAATCATTATAATCAGATCAATGCAAAAACTTTTGAGGTAAAGGAAGTTCACGAAATATGAAGGGTATTTCTCCTCAATGCTTGGGAGCGGAGTTATCTAGTGGACATATTGTTGCACCTGCAAGGATGGAGATACAACAGATACTGATTTCCGGAGAAAGGCGCATTTCTGGGCTAGCCCTTGATTTTGACTTTTTAAGGCAAGAAACAAAAAGCTTTCCCCTATAATCAATGTAAGCCATCAAGAAAAACTCACACAAATCAACAGTCAGAAATCACTGAAGAGACTGGTCCCTCCTTCCCTATCTCCCTCACTCTTAAAAACATTTGGTTTATCAGTATCACAAGTGCTAATTTAGATGTCTAGATATTGACTTTCATAGCCTCCAAATATGCCATGGTTTATAATTATCTGATCTCTAAGTCTAGCTGTGAATCAAGGATACTATTCTAAATGCATAGTCACAACTTTGTCTTCAATTATACATCCTTTATAAGGAAAGTATAGAAGGAAACTTCACCATCAGTTCTGTCTATAAATATCTCACTGAAAATAAATACTACTCCACCCCTAATTGAATGTCTTCGTTAGCTTCTCAATTATTCTACTTATTTATCTTTGGACCATAGTTTTGTATACATGTCTTAGTATTTTTGATGTGAACGAGTCTATACCAGCTTGCATGACCTCCTCGACCAATTCCATGCGGTATCTGCTCCCTCCACCAACACAAGGTACCGGGTAACTCTATACATCAAGAGTTGACGGATGGAAGGAAATCACTAGTGTTTTAAGCCTCTATTGCGCTTCAAATCCATTTTCTAATTGACCCTTAACAAATCAGGTTAGCTGGGAGGATTGAGCAAAAATAACAAGATTCGTGCAACATTTTGAATATAAACATAACATATGTTCTATTTCTTCTTTATAAAAGTCCCCTTTCTCTTGTGGAAGTCCTCATTTTAGCACTATCTTGCAGAATATTGGAGTAATTACTGGGACTTTTTACGTCAAGTGGTAGGAGTATATGATGAAAACCACTTTTTTTCAAAGCGAAAATCGCAAGAAAAAGGGGTAAGGTCCATGTAGCTTGAAGCAAAAATGCAAGTAAAAGCACACACTTCTTTGAGATGAAAGGCACCATTTACGAAAAATAAAAGATACAACATCTATGAATTTAATCATATAAAAATTAAATTGTAATTAAACTAACTAATTTCACTACCCTATATAGATTAATGAAGATAACAACCCAACTCTTCAAATTGAGATTTAAAGAATGAATAACTTCACGTTGGGACCATTTTGCACGTCATTGTTTCAAGGAACATAGCTTTCTCATGACAAGATGACTCATTGCTTGCTTTGTGTTGCTTCATCACTTTAAGAGACAAAGAAAGAGATTTTAAAAACACCGGCCTATTTCATTCCAATCAATGGTAGGAGTATCGATTTCAAAATTCAAATACTACCAACTTATAAATTAGACATAAAACTAAGTAATGTTAACACCCTTAGCATGGATGTGCAATAAATTAATTTCTAAGAAATGTACATATAACGAAACACTATACTTCAAAAAATTGAACTTGAGACCCTTAGCGTGCCTAGGGGATCTAGGGAGGCGGGAGGGTGTTCACCAGAACCACCTAGGTAAAATATTACATTGTATATATTAGGTAACTTTTTTATCTTCTCCCCTAAATACAAGACTATTAATGTTGGCACAGTGGTTTAGGGAATTCAAAATTCACCTTGAAGTACCTAGTTCAAATACCAAGCATTACATTTTTTTATTTTCGACCATTTCACGAGCATCTATCCTAGTTTTCAAGCCTTCTAATTCTAATTGAAATAACACAATCCACCAATTAGCAACAAATATTACGTCCCATAAAGAAACTTTAGACATCAAAATATAGAAACAATATATTTAAATTGCAATATCAACTAGAAAGTTAACAATTTCAATCAAAAAACAATCAAACAATAACATGAATACAAGAGAGTCTCAATAAAATAACAATTTAAACACAATTTCGTGAATAATACAATTATGTGAATACAAGAGCATCTCAATAAAATAACAATTCAAAGACAATAACGTGAATACAAGAGCGTGTCAATATAACAACAATCTAGAAACAATTACGTGAATACAAGAGCGTCTCAATAAAATAACAATTTAAACACAATAACGTGAAAACAAGAAGATTACCAGGAGAGGATTGCTCAGAAACGAGATGATTTTGAGAAATCCAAGTAGGGCAAGAAGAGGTGTAGGAATGGCGAGTTTCCGATCCCGTTTCCGTTCCGCCTCCCGATCCTGTATCCGATGTTAGAGTCGGGATCCGGCCAGTAATTAGGGCTAGTCGGTCATTTCCCCGTTCAACAATACGACGTCGTCGGCTATCTCTGCCGTTCATCGACATTATTCTTATCCTTGAGTTCTTTTCTTGCGGATTCCAGCTCTGCTTTCATTTCTTTTTCCTATTATAATACTATAATCTTCATTATTCTATATTTTTATATTTATTACACTACATCCCCGATACTTGGTTAAATTGCACATCCAACCACAATCTATAATGAACTCACCACCAAAATGAGCTGTAATAACAAGAAAGACGGTGAATGAAATAAGCCGCTCTTTTAATAGATTATCAATATCAAAATAGGCTTTGCGGCACTTTTTCTTTCGTTTTGTGCCATTTTGTTAACGGAGTCGTTAATTGCGTGGAACAATTTTTTTTTTGAAAAAGTATAAATTGGAACTTAAAATTTGAATTTGTAAATCGGAAGTAAAACTTCTGTTTTATTAAAGAAACTATGTACGTCAAAAGACAATATAACGATTTGTAATTCGAAAGTAAAACTTTCGTTCTGGACCCCTGTACTATGTCGATTTTGTAAGTCGGACATTTCTACTAACATGTTTGTCATCTGGACTCTTGAACCATTCAAAATGCAACATTTTGTACCCTTTGACCGTTGATCTCATGCTGACTAGGAAAAGGAGAGTGTACCCAGTCGCCTGAGGTGCGAGTGGGGGTCATTTTTTGGCCAATTTAAAATTAAAATAATTAAAAATAAATTTTAAAAAATACAAAAATTTAATAAAAAATTAAAAAGGGTCTTTTTTTTTCTCCATCTTTTTAAACTTAAAAATATTTTTAAAAATTTTAAAAAACATTAAAAATATTTTTAAAAATTTTAAAATTATTTAAAATATTTTTCAAATTTTTTAAAAAAATTAAAAATATTTTTATAATTTAAAAAAAAATAAAAAAGGATCTTTGTTTTTCCTCCATCTATTTTAATTTTAAAATATTTTTAAAATTTAAAAAAAAATTAAATTTTTTTTTATAATTTAACAAAAAAAATAAAAAGGATCCTTTTTTCCCTCCATCTTTTTTAATTTAAAAATATTTTAAAAATAATTTAAAAATAATATAAAAATATTTTTAAAAATCAAAAAATTATTTTAAAAATATTTTTAAAAATTTTAAAAAATATATTTTTTCCCTCCCCACACCACCCAAGCCCGTCCCCACCCCCACACCCCACCCAGACCGTCCCCACCCCCCACACCCCCAACCCCTTCTTTTTTTCCTCCATTCTTTTTAATTTAAAAATATTTTTAAAATTTAAAAATATTTTTAAAAATAATAAATTTTAAAAAAATTTCCCACCCCACCCCCTCTCCAGCCCTTCCCCACCCCACCCACCCCCCCCCACCCCCACCCCCGCCCGTCCCCACCCCACCCAGCCCCACCCAACTCGTCCCTAGCCCACCCAGCCCCACGTAACCCCTCCCCCTTCCCCAGCCCCTCACCCTACCCAACCCGTCCCCATTCCACCCAGCCCCACCCCACCCACAACCCCCATTCCCCTCCCAGCCCCAGCCCCACCCTACCCTAGCCCCTTTCAGCCCCTACACCCCACCCAAACATACTTCCAGCCCCCTCCCTCTCACACACACGTTCGTTTTTTTTTTTTTTAAATTTTAATTTCCCTCTCAATTCAATTCCTTTTATTTTTTTAATTAAAATTTAAATTTGAAATCTTTTTATTTTTTTAGGGATTAAAATTTAAATTTAAATTGAAAGTGAGTGATAGTGAATATTGAAAAAAAAATAGTGAATTTCGCTTAAAAAAATTAAACTTTGTGAATTTGTTAAAAATATTCAAATTTAAAAATAAAAAATTTAGTATGTTTGTATGTATGAATTTATAGTTAAAAATTTAATATTAGTTGGAGATGAATTTTAATTATTTGGAATGGATTTGATGTTTAATTTGTGAGCAAAAATAAAAACATGATTATTCAAATTTTTTTACAATTTATAAATTTTTCTTATTTAATTAGATTAATTTTAATATTTAATTTGTTATGTAGCATTTTAAAAATGACTTGGAATTTAATGTAATATAGTTTTTTTAAATGACATGGCAGATGACGTGTCAGCCGTGTCAGCCGTAGCAGCTGACATGACAGTTGACGTGGAGGAGAGTGTGTTACACTCACCAAAAAAGGATTTAAAATATTATTTTTTAGTGGGTTCAGGGGTCCAGATGACAAACATGTAAGTAGAAGTGTCCAACTTATAAAACTGACATAGTACAGGGGTTCAGAAGGTCATTTTGCCTAAAATAAATCACAAAAGTAATTTCACATTTCAAATGATAAAACGGATTATTTAATTGCAAAATACAAAATGAAATTGTTAATCGAGATTAAAAATTTCAAATTTACAATTTAGAATTATTTATTTTGTTTTATACATTTTTTTATATTATTTTGTGATTTTTAATTCAAAATAATTAATTCCATTTTATCTAATTAAACACCATGCTTTGTTGTTGTTTTTTCAGAATTTATCACGTTTTATTGATATGACGTCTCATAAAAACAGACTAAATAATTATATTTAATTTTTGGCTCCTTCAAAATGTATATAAAGAGCCCTTAAACATACATTTTCACCATGTTCATAATTTTCATCATTTCTTTATTTTTCTTCATTTAATTACAAAGAATATCTTTGTAAGTTTTTTTTTTTTTTTTGAGGGGGGGATGGTGACATTATTTATGATGAAAACATCATACATTATAATTGTCTCTCTCCCCCCCCCCCCCACCCTCTCCTCCCCTCAACCCCCAAATACAATATAATGTTAAGTATCCACTTAATTTTCAGTTTCAAAATTACGTGCTTCACTTTATAAACGGATGGAGTTTGAATTGTGCCAATTATGTATTAGTTATAATCGAAAAAAATCTGACCTCATTTTTAGCACAAGGACGAGTAAATTTTGAAATGCAAATTATCAACAATGATGATTCGTTGAGAGATTTTTAAGCGTTTCTACGACTTTATAGATCAAATGAAATTTATTGTGCTCAATAGGAAGAAGTGTAGGACTAATGCTCGGTGTTCTCTTTCACCAAATGATGTTCATTCTCAATTGAAGAATCATAACAACCCTAATGGAGTCCCCGTAACTCTGTCGTATGATTTTGCTCACATAACTCAATACCAAAATATTCTTACTTGCAGATATGATTTTAATTTAAATAAATCTATTAATGAAGATGACTAATAATATTCATTAATTTGTGTTATTTCTACTAACAAATTCGAATAATATCAATTTTAGTCTTTGAATATTACTTATTTTTGTAGGATTTTTCCTTGGAATGAGATGAATATTGCTACAAGTTTGAAATAAATCACTATTTTAGACAATCCTCACGATTTGGACTGATGAAAAATGTTGGAACATCCTCAAATATTCATGCCTCGTTTAATGTTCGTGCCGCTGAGTATTATCAGTATATTCACCATTTGAAGTTTAAAGTAAGTAATTTTATAATATATATATATATATATATATATATATATATATAT
>NC_061118.1:113922883-113958480 GCF_002878395.1 Capsicum annuum
AATCGTTAATTAAGATTAAATGTATACAAAAAATAAATTATTGTGTGTATGTTATATTATTAAGTACAATTTTTTTTAAATTATCACATGAAATTTTGAATATAAAATAGTTTAGTTAAGTTTAATGTGATAAACCACTGTCACATTAATAATTAAGGAGCAAAATTAGATGTAGTCTAAAATATATTTCCTATGTAAATTAATATTATTGGAGATGATCCGAATTAATGATGATCAGAGTTTGGGCACTGTAAATAGAATTTAGTTATTGTACTTATTTTCTAATGGTAAAAGCATTTTATTTTTTTATGAAGAATTATTTTAATTCTCAGAATTCTATATTTTTATTGAATTTTAGGACATTTTAGATGATGTTATGGACCATTTAATTACTAAACAAGAGTAGAGTTATTCATGTATCCTTACCTAATTAGTGCTATTGAGGTTATGCTTATTAATTTAATAATATTTTAGACATTCTACATATTCCTAAATTGAAAACCACAAATTCAAATGTCTTCATTATCCTTTTTAAATTTTGTGTGAATTCAAAACAGTCAAACAAAAATAATTCACTACATAAATTTTTGTGGCTTTGTTATAATTTTGAGATTTTCTATTGTTGCCACATAAACTAAGACGAAATAAAATGATAATTAAAAGGTACAAAAAATAATTTTGAAATGTTGTATGAGCTCACCGGTGATTAAGTGAGAGCCAAGAAGATGAAATTTGTTCTTACACTTTTCAAAGTGAACCAAAGAATAATTTTTCTTTCTTGGCTCTCAGTCCATCATCGATGAACTCCGATAATATTCAAACCCAGTCAAACAATAATTAGCACTTTCTTCAATGAAGCTTTGATTTGTGCATTCATCTTTGCATGTTAGCTTGGAGGGACATCATATTCCCTGAAAACACCAAACACTACAACCAAATAACAGTCACAAAAAAAAGTAACTCCAAAAAAATATGCAAAACTAAAGGACAAATATGATCTCCAAGAAGATGTGGTGTGAGGATGTCCCTAAATATGCATGTATTTCTCTATATTTAGGCAACAAAATAAAAAAATATATTCTCGTTAATGTCAATTTGCCTATGTGTCACACAACTTTTTTACTTTTGTGTATTACAGACAACAAGCTTGAGGATTGTGAATTAGTATATCCAAGCCTTTAGTAACATTGTAAAGAAGGTGAAGCATGATAAATACCTTTCAATTTATTTCATATATTGTCATCATTACTAATTTGCTCATTATTTTATCTCACCGTAAGAAAATTTCAGGCGAAATTTAACTATGTGATTATTTTTAAAATAATGCGGAACACTTTGTGTATCGATTTTATAGCTAATGTTCTTAGCTTGCCAACATCCTAAGAGGCTACAGTGTCTGGGCTATTGATGACATTAAGAGAGCATCCCCAAGTAGGCAACTATCAATGGCTTGTCTTGTTTTAATATGGCACCTCTTCAACTCCCCCATTTAATAAAGTATTTTAAAATCAATCTGTCACTTTGTGGGTGTTAATATTTGTTATGAAAATAAATTTTAGATATAACTTTACCTGTAAAGTTAGTTCGTGAGGTAAAAATTTTCCAAGATTATATAATAAAATAATGACGTATTTTCTTAACAAGAAATATGATGTAATACAATTCGCACGCTCAATAGAAGCGGAGCTAAAATTTAATAATCTTTGTGCGTTTTAAATTTTAGAATGTCCATTTCAAGTGTCAATAATTGAATTCTACTATTTAAGCAAAAACGCTTGATTTAGGTGAACCTTGTATTTATGTTTTCTAAATCTCACACCAACAACATAATATATGAGCCCAATATTGAGAAACCAAAGATATGTATGTGTTCTGGCTCTGCATATTAAGAAAATGAACATTAACATAACTTAATCAACAAAGTTAACTCATCATGAGGTGATATAAGAATCACAGGAAACAGAATAAGAAGATCTATTGATTAAAGTGAACCTTGTATTTATGTTTTTTAAATCTAACGCCAACAACATAACATATGAGCCTAATATTAGGAACCAAAGATATGAATATGTTCTGGCTCTGTATGTTAAGGAAATTAATATTAATATAACTTAATCAAAAAAGCTAACTCATCATGAGGAGGTGATATAAGAATCACAGGAAACTGAATAAGAAGTTCATATATTTTCTTTATTATCTTATATTTTTTCTTAATTAATTTAATTTTACTTATTATTATACAATGTGAAAGAATACCTTGTTGGAATGAGGTAATGGCGGGAGAATTATACTACTCATAATTGGAGGCTAACACATTACCATGCAATCAAAAGAAAAAATATTCAGCTTTTTTTTTTGACAAAACTACTCAATAAAAACACTTAAGATCAGAGTCAATAAGATTTCTATAAGTTTTTGCCAAATGCTTTAATATCTAGAGAGAATTATAAGATCATAATGGCAATAAAAATGATATTGTTGGTAATAGAGAATGACAAACAACAAATCAAGAATTTTTTATGGGTTTTCATATCATCACTTTTTCTCTGTTAGTGTAATCGTATGTTACGTCTATGCTATCTTTTCTATTGCATATTATACTACTGCCTCAATACTAGTTGCCCCATAGTCAAAATTAGGAGTGACAAATAGGTTAAACAAAATTCACTAAAGTAAAAAAAAGATGTAAAAGGATAGTACAAATTTCTTTGTAAAACCCTCCAAAAAAAGTAAAAAGAAGAGGTAATATCAGCAAAATTTAAAAGTACTTTGATGAAACTTTTCATAGTCATCAAAAAAAATACTTGCAATAATACTTATGCTTATGCCGCAAAGTACGATGCTTTCATATTACTCGTTAAGTAAATTCATCATTCAAATTGTTATCTGGCAACAAAGTGAATATTTGTTTCTTTCCATTTGAGCAACAAAATAAATTGGTATCTCTCCTTATAGTACGTTCCTCTCCTATATGAAAAAAATGCTATTTTGTTATGTAAAAATATATAATTTTTTATTAATATTAAAGTCATGTAACCCCATATACAATATTGCATAATATTATATATTATTGAAGAACAAAATAATATCGAACAACAGAAGATTTATTCAAGGTGACCTTTCAGTTGGATCTTTTGCCTCACTTAAAAAATTTAACTAAATATTTTTAATACCGTAAGTCTGTATAACTAATTAAGGCTAATATGCATATCAAATAGTTATTATTCCATATAATCAATTATGCCATAACCCTATTAAGTATTTCACATTGATATTAATATAGTTTCTAGGGGCTTTGAGTTGTAGGTGACAAAAGAGTTTTAAAATAAGGTGTGAGTGACACAAGTCTTAATTATTGAGTGGAGGTGACAATTACTTTATTATGGATTAAGAAAGTTTGGCAAGTTTGAGGAATAGCCCAGAAGTTTTTAAATTTACACTTTGGTCCAATTTTTTATCTAATATAACGAAAAATGGAGGAAAAAAGATGTCTTTCTCTCTCTTCTCATCCATTGTTGTTTTATCTCTCTTAGCGATTTTTGTTGTTCATTATTGATGCTGCTTTATTCATCATCTTCTGCTTCATTATCATCATCTTCTACTTCATTATCAACTTTATTTTCTTCTTATTGACCATTTGTTGTTGTTGTTACCGCTACTATTGCTATTTGACCAATTTCTTAGGTCAAATTTTATTTCGTACATCACTTTCCACTTTAGCGTTATTTCATAGGAGACTTTGGTAAGTCAAATTATGATTTTTAGTTGAATTTTTCATCTGGGTAACTGCTATTGTGCTGTTTTTCCAACAATGGATAGAACTCAATCATGAATCTAACATAAGAGCCAATTATTTAATAGATAAATCATCTATTGCGACAGATGAGATATTTGTTTCAACGAAAGACTGATATGTTGGATTCATGTTTATGGTTCTATAGGCCGTAACATGAATCGAACAAATGGATTGTAATACCCCAAACTTTTTTTGAAGTCAAATCTAGTCTCCAGAAGAGTTGGTGATGGCTTCCTAAATGATTAATGTTTAAACCAGATAGAATTTCCTAATTTCAACTTTTTATCATGTGAAAAATTGAATTAGCTTTCCAACATTACCAATTTTGTCCAAATCCGGTATCGGAGTAAAATGTTATTAATGTTTTATAGAGGACTATTAGAACTGCTCAGAAGTGACGGTCAGGCCAATGGACCGTCAATTTAGCGATGGACCGTCGCCCAAACCATCACAGGTGAGGTAATAAGTCAATCTTCTGGCTAAGGTACGACGGACAGGTTGACGGACCGTCGAGCTTGTGACTGACCATCGCCCAAGCTGTCGATACTACCATCGCCCAAGCTGTCGATACTAAGGCAGTAAGTCCCTATTCTGGTCCAAGTGCGACGGTCAGGCAGACAGACCGTCGAGCCAGCGACTTACCATCGCACGAGCCATCGCAGATCCCGTTCAACGATTTTTAAGCCATTTTTAAAAGGATATTTAGGTCTTTTTCCACCCGTTTTAACCCCTAATTATACCATACCATAGCTCATAACTTCATTATTCATTCACAATATCTAATTAGGGTTTCTCTCAAAGATTAATCCCTAAGAACAAGAAACCCTAGGTGCTTAATTCCAAGTCAAGAATTCAAGCTTTCCTCCACCAATCTTCAAGAAATCATCCACCCAGGTATGTTTAGTGTTGATTCATGGGTTCCTTTCACTCATGAAGCTCAAGAATCCTATTTTAAAATCACGAATTGTGAAACCCATGTTGTGGATTGATTATAATCATGTTTATGTTGTTGTGAGACTTCCAAGTTGGAAGCTTTAATATGTTTTCATGAAATTTTATTAATGTATGGATTGAAATCGATGAAATTGAGTTGAATGAAGGAACTTGATGTATTAATTTGATGTTCATGCTTAAGCCCTAAGTTATGCATACTAGATGTTTGATAAATGCCTAAGAGAGTAAGATTTATGCTTATTAACTCAATAGGGCCTAAATGATGAATCCATGTTTTATCCTTATGTTTTAAAATGACTTTCATACTATTGTGATGCGTTGAAATTGTTTGATGGAATGCCCATGAGACTAGAATTATGTAACCATGATATATTTGAATGTATTCCTATTCATGTACAAGAGTATGAGAACCAAGTGCTTCATGAAACTCCTAAGTGATTGTATTATGAATTATTGATTATGTTCATGTGTTCAAGAAGTGTCATGTCTTGTTAGTTTCATGCTATTGAGTCCTAGGGGTACTTGTACCCAACAATTTAGCTGTGTGTCTAGAGCCAGTATCAGTTTCATGATAATCTCAGTCAAGCCATGATCAGTAGAATTCAGCCAGTTACATAACTTAGGCAAACTTAGCAAATTCAGTATCAGTCCAGTAATCTCAGTAATCTCAGTCAGTTATCAGATCTCAGTAATATTCCATCAGTCAATGAAATTCAGTGAACTCAATCCAGTTCAGTTAAGTTAATCATGTTCAGTGTTTATTCAGATGGGAGTAGAATTCAGCACCGAGTGAGCCCAAGAATGGGAACTCACCTGTTAGTAGAGGGTGTGATTCTTAGAAACAATCCTTGTGCTCCATAACTATGTAGCCAGCGTAGGTTGAGATATCAAAACTGCTAGATTAGGGTAGATTAGATGGCTTAACTTGTTATATGAGGGTCCCACCGTTCTCCTTAGAGTACCTGTTAGATGAGGAATCACTCACAGCTTGTCCTTACCAGTGGCGCGGTATTGACACCCTTCCAATTGGGGTTACAAATTGGACCCCAACTCAGCTATAATAGCTTATTAGGGGCATGTCGGTTAAAGGACTACTTCCCACAATTTCAGTTATAGATCAAAACTGTTAGATACAGTCATTCAGTCTTAGTAATAGAACTCTGATAGTTCTTTAGAATTTTAGGACTATCAGATACAGTCAACCCAGTACAGTATGAAGCTCAGCTAGTTTCATCAGAATCTAGACGGTCAGATACAATCACTCAGTATCAGTTACATCAGTTATCAGTAACTCATGATATCAGTATTCAGACTCAGTATTCAGTATTATTATGAATTCAATTATAGTTACTTATTTATGTATGTATTCTCACGTTCATGTTATACAGTCAATTAGTATTGTTCATGCATAGAACCCTTTGCATTCAGCCTATCCCACTAGCATACCAGTACATTCAATCATACTGACGCATTTGCACTATAGTGTTTTATACCATAGGTTTAGAAGTATGAGCTCCAGAACATCAGTAGCATTCCAGTTTCAGCAGTGAGTCCTCATCATTCGAGGATGTTATGATTTGATTACTTCATTTCTACAGTACTTAGTTTATTTTAGTAGTTGGAGTTAGTTGGGTACATGTCCCATCAACTTCTTATTTAGACAGTACAGTGTTATAGGCTTTCAGACTATAGTATGTTCAGACAGTTATTTCAGCTATTTTGGTATTGATATACCGTAATTTCAGATGTTGTATTTTATCATATATTTGAATCTTATGGCCTTTCAACCTTTTATTCCACATTTATATAGTACATTATGTAGTGTTTAGGTATAAATATCAGTCATGGATTAGCTTATGATACTTCGGGGTCACAAGCACCATGTAGCGTTCCAGGTACCAAATTTGGGGTGTTATATGGATCATTCGTTGCAACAGATAATTTATCTATTTAAACAAATTATTTATCTAGTACAACGTGATAAATATCTATCGCAATAGATTATTTACCTGTTGCAATAGAACCTGAACTTGATTCCAACAGACGTGTTATCTGTTGTAACAGGGTAAATATCTGTTGCCACAAATTATTAACCTGTTGCAACAGAACCTGAACTCGATTCCAATAAATGGTAAATATCTGTTGCAGGATATTAGTAACCTGTTGTGATAGAACCTGACCTTGATTCTAACAAATCATTGTCTGTTGTAACAGGTAAGTCATTTGTCGTAATAGGTTAATTATCTGTTACAACATGTCACTTATTTGTTGGAATCAGCTTCAAAGGTGCCTCAATACTCTAACATCAATCCTAACAGATATATAGTCTGTTGCAACATATGATTCACCTGTTACAATAGATGACTCATTTATTGAAATCAGCTTCTAGAGCGTAACATGCATCCCAACAGGTAAGTAATCTGTTGCGACTGATTACACATCTGTTGGGATTCATTTATGGCACTATGAAATCACTATTAACTTTTTTTAACAAATGACTTTATTTAGGTACCACTAATGGAGGGATCAATAATAATAGGGGTGGATTGTCATGGTTAATGGATTGCGAAGAGCAATCAATATATATGGTGTTGGAACGAGGGTGAAATGCTAGAGACAATAGCTATGATAGTCCAAAGTGATATTTCGTATGATGATTTTATGAACTTAATCATTAGTTATTATGGACTGAATTGTCAATTGGAAGATCTCATATTCAGTTACATGCACTGCTCCTTTGAAAATCAGAGGGTACTGCCTTTCAAGATAACCGATCAGATTCAGTTGCCTGCTTATCTTAGTGATTCATCTAGGCCTGTGTTAAGGGTATGTGTAGTTGAAAAGACAAGAGAGAATGAGAACCAGAACTTAGAAGAACAACAATAATAAGACATCTTTGATGATAGGTTGGATGATCTAGACATGAATATTACAGATGATGATCAAACACCTACGCCCATTGATGCGACCAATACGATTAGTAGTTCTTCTCAATTGACACAGTCTAGAAATCTTCAAGACGATGGGACCGACTTTTTTATTAGAATGTCATTCAAGGACAAGAATGAATTATCTACTACTTTATTTATTTATTTCTTGAAAAAAGACTTCAGAATAAAGAAGATGATTAATTCGAGCAGTGTCTTTTGCTTCAAATGTGCTAATGCAAACTGCAAGTGGTGGTTAAGAGTGGTAAAGTACGTAAGTTCTGATAGATTCGTCATTCATAAACATGAAAAGCATCACACATGTGGTTCGGAGCACATCTCGGGCCAAAATCCTCACGCCACTGCAAAGGTCCTCAGTGAATATTTTAGAAGTAGTTTCCCCAATGGAAAAGGCCCTCCAACAAGGAATATGACCAATCAACTCCTTACAGAATTGGGTGTCCTGCTCAGTTATTGAAAGATATATATGGCCATGGGGATTGCCAAGGACTTGGTTAGGGGACACACGAGCATAGGTATGCAGTCCTGGGGGCCTACCATTACATGATTGAGTCCATAAATCCTGGAAGTAAGACGACATTGCATGTTGATAAAAACAGAAGCTTCAAGTACTTTTTTGTATCCTATGGTTCTTGGATTTAAGGTTTTCGACATTTGAGAAAAAGGTATAGCCGTCGATGGTACCTTCTTGATAAGCAGGTATAATGGAGTTCTGCTAGCGGTGGTGGCACAGGATGTGGAGAATCACATCTTTCCTGACACTTATTGTGTAGCAGATAAGGAATGTGATGCCTCTTATGGATTTTTTTTGAACAACTGCGAAGCTGCATCGAAGATACCAAAGAGATATGTTTTGCTTTAGATAGGCATCCAAGTATTCCAAAGATGGGTTCAATTTTCTTCACTTTAGCTTACTTTGGTTGTTGCACCAGGCATCATGGAGAGAACATTCGGACCAACTATCACAATGAAAGGGTCTTGGCCTTTTTTTTATAGAGCTGCTAAAACATATAACAGAGAGGAGTTTTTAGACTATTTCAATTAAATAACGGATGTGAATCCCAAGGTAGCAGAACTTCTCGTATGTGTCAGTTTTGAGAGATGGAGTTGGGTATTTTGTCCAGCAGATAGGTATATTCTTATGAATTAAATGTCTTGTTTGAGTTACAAGTTTAGTATGATATCATACAAAGTGATTCTTTTGTATAGGTACAATATTAGACATTAAACATAGCTGAATTGGTGAATTCATTATTTGGCGATGAAAGAGAATTTTCCATTAAGGCTATGTTTGAAGTAATAAACAAGAAGTATGATCAATTTTTTAACGAAAGGCATGTGCTGTTTAAGGGCCCAAAAAGAACCCAATTTGTTCTTGAAATTAAAAAAATAATATCAACGAATGTCAGTTTGGGGAATAAGTTATTATCTCATAAAATAACATATTACAAATTCAGTATCACCGGTCATGGTGATGTTTCCATGGTCGATCTTCAAATAAGATCTTATACGTGCAGAGTTTTTGACTTGGACAAAATACCCTGTCCATATGCCATGGCAGTGCTTCGAGCTCAATATGGTCCAAAATATGGACCTAAAGTTTACGAGCACTCCTCTCAATATTATTCGGTGGAAGAATATGAAATGGCATCTAGTGGGCATATTACTCTAGTGCCGCCCGAAGAATCTTGGGTTATTCCTGCAGAGATTTTGGGGAAATTAATACCTCCTCCATATATTAATCCAAGCACTATCAAATCGGGAAGAAATTCATATAAGAGGAGGCATGGAGTCGAAGAATCATTTTCATCAAGAAGAAACATATGCTCTATATGTAAGCGCGTTGGCCACAAAAGAATTACATGCCCGGATCGTAATCTACCATGATCGTTGTAATTGCTGAAACTTGTGTAGTTATTTGTTGTGGACTTTTATATGTTTAACTCATTGTTGTGAACGTAATGTTATTATTTATTATATATAAAATATCTTTTTTAGTAACTTATGCATCAATAAAAAGAGGCAAAACATGAACTAAATAATACAACAGACCATAATTATTCTCAACAGATTAACCATCTGTGGCAACAGATGGACATTAGCTGGAAGAACACAATATAGTTCCATCAAACTGGAATATTTTCCTCTAACAGATGACAAACTTGTCACAACAGATAGATAATCTGTTGACAAAAATCCAACAGATGACCAATTTGTTCCAATACATGGTCTGTCTATTGAAAGAACTCAAAAGCTAAAATTGCTATTGCTACTGGATTCAAAATTGCTCCTTACCTCCAACCGTCGACATGTTAACATTAACATGTATGTTTAGAAGAAATAGACAGAATAAAAATTGAATAAGAATTAAAAAGCCAAAGTCGACTAAAAATAATTTTTTTATTAAATAAAAATAAAATACATTAGGTATAGATCCGATATAGAAAATTTAAAATACATATGCTAAAAGAAAAAACACATTCTAATTCTATTTATTATTATCATCATCATCATCATTAATGACAGCCGACCAATCTACTCACAGCAGCAAGGCCCTCATCAGCCTCTGCATCTCTTTGAACATCACCGCTCTCACGGTGACCAACTCCCTCTGTAGTTCATTAACCTGCCTCCAAAGTTCCCGCACTGTGTCGTACAAAATAGCAATGTTCCAAACAGGATCCGTCATATCTAGAACACACATGAATTGACAAAAGTAAAGAAAAGGAGTCCAAATGTAATACAGCGTATCCTACCAACTGGTAGATTTATATAAAAAAAAAACTTACATCAACGAGAAAGGAATATGCTCTTTGAAGAAAAGTGGTTGAAGATATCACACGAAAAAAATAATGCAAGAAATAAATAAACTTTAGTAGAATAAATATATCAAGGAGGGACCTATTTATAGAGGATTGAATCTGGATGTGTCAGGCCAAAAGGCATGACTGTTAAGCTCTATTATATTAATTACATTCAAACTGGTGGCATTTTGTTTTTTGTGAAAAGTCGCAACTTTTTATTTTACATTAATACTTCTCACCTTTTCAAAATGGTTTTAAGACTTGATAACAACCGTTATTATTGAGCTGTTGAAACAGATCGTCCATCTGTCCCAACAGATTTACCATCTGTTGCAACAGATTGTCTGTATGTATAACAGATGGTCTGTCAAAATAGATTTACCATTTGTTGCAATAGATGCTTTGTATGTGCAATAATGAGATATCTGTTACAACATATGTATTATCTATTTATTAGATATTTTGAATGTGTTAGATAAAAAGTCATGACTACCTCTTTTTAATAGTCATCACATACGTGCAGATGAATAAACACTATCTGGTCTGCCGCAATAGATTTACCATCTGTTGCAATATATAGAATATTTGTTATAACAAATAGACCATATATTGGAGGAGATGTATTGATTTTTTCTAACAGCTTATTCAACAGTTGTAACAGATGAAGAATTCGGTTCATCAGCTATTTTGAATGTGTTAAGATAAAAATTCATGACTCTTCACTTTTTTTTAATAGTCATCACATGCGTGCAGATGAATAAACAATGTTTGATCTGTTGCAATAGACTTATCATCTATTGTAACATATGGATTACCTATTGCGATATATGGACCATATGTTGGAGGAGATGTTTTGATTTCTTCCAACAGCTGATTCATCAATTACAATAGATGGGGATTTCGATTCATCGACTATTTTGAATATGTTAAGATAAAAAGTCATGAATCTTTACACCTCTTCTTTAATAGTCATCACATGCATGTAGATGAATAAACAACATTGTCTGACATGTCTTGATAGGAAAGGAAGAATAAGGTACGTGTAATAGATCCACTTTCATACGTGGGAGTTACGTATTATTGATCAGTCTACCACGACAGACACACATAAAGTGCAATAATTTTGTGAATGCAGTTTTTTATCGATTAGACACTAATCCTTCAAACAAAATCCTACATTGTACAATTTAGTTTGATAGGTGCAAACTAATTAGGCCGAAGGATTCCAAGACGGTGGTGTGGATACCCTATTACAAGTTAATGATGGTATATGCTCATGTTTTTGTGTCAAGTTTGGGGAAGGTTTCAAGTTTTTAGTGGAAGTGTAAATATCTAATAGTGATTGGACCAGTTTTAATAGCGCAATAGATTTTTTGAAAGGCCTTCAAAGCGTCGCACTGCTGAAAACAATGATGGAACTAATAGAAATTCCCCTGGTCTAAATTTATATGGATGAATTGCTGGAGGAGACTTTTATACAATAGAAGGTGCTTGGAAGAATACCTGTGCAGGAAGAGGGAGGTAGAGACGGCTATATATCATCTCAGACCTTGTTTAAGAGGAAACAAATGGAAGCAAGTAAGGAAATTCTAGCAAATCTAGCCAATGAAATTGACATAAAAAAATGAAAAAACTGGATGAGCTTCAAATGTGGAAGTGTATCTAAATATAAAAATTCATCAGTCGTTGAAAAAAAAAGAATGGTCAACAGGACTGGAGCTGGACACTTTGCTTAAGAATGCAACTAGCGAGCGTGGCCTCAATGAAGACTTTAACAAAGTGTAAGACCAGAACTCTAAGGAAGAAGCTTCGCGACCAAAGAAAATTAATACGATTGTCGGTCAGAATTGAAACATGAACCAACAACTCCTGAATTAAAATAAGGAAAGCCAAGGAATCAATTTCTAAAGTCTAACTTGCATTCCATGCCTTTTGTTTGTGGCTATAATCAGGTCAATGGTAATAGAAACAAAAAGGTCTGAAGTTGGGCAGAAATCCCATGCCTTGTTATTTCCACTGCCTTTGATCTGACAAGAGCCATAAACAAGAACATGGGATGCAAGTTTAACTTGATAAATTACAACCTTTGCTTGATCCCATATTTTTTATTCAAGAGTAGTTGGTTTCGATTTTAATTCTGATCAGTAATCTTACCACCTTCCGTGCTCGTGAAGCTGTTTCCTTAGAGTTCTGATCCTATATTTTATAGGTCTTCATTAAGGTCACGCTTGCTAGTTGCAGTCTTTAGCAAAGTGACCAGCTCCAGTCCTTTTGACCATTCTTTTTTTTCTTCAACGACTAATGGATTTTCATGTTTGGATACACTTTCACATTCGCAACTCATCTAGTTTTTTTATTTTTCATTTCAATTTCATCAGCCAATTTTGCTACACTTTCCTTTCTACCCTATGTTTTCTCTTAAATAAGGTCTTATATGATATATGACCTTCTCAACCTCCCCCTTCCTGCACAGGTATTCTTCCAAGCACCTACTATTGTATAATAGTCTCCTCCAGCAACCCATCCATATAAATTTGAACCAGGGGAATTTCTATTGGTTCCATCATTATTTGCTGTTGTGCGAGGCTTCGGAGGCCTTTCAAGAAGTCCATTGAGCTATTAAAACCGGTCCAATCACTATTGAATATTTACACTGCCGCCAAAATCTTGAACCCTTCCCCAAACTTGACACAAAAACATAAGCATAATAGGTCATTAAATTATAACAGGGTATCGACACCACCTACTTGGTCCCTCAGCCTTACTAGTTCAAACCTAACAATCTTAACTGTAAAATACTATATCTTGTTTGAAGGATTAACGCCTAATAGGTAAAGAACAAACATTCATAAAATTATTGTACTGGATGTGTGTTTTCACAATAGGTTGATCAGTAATACATACCTCCCACATATGAAGTGGTTCCATCTGCAAGCAACTTATTACTCCGAACCCATCTTTTCTCTAGCCTTTAATGCTGGTCGAGCAAAAGTGGATCCGATTTCACTTCCTTTTATATGCAAACAAGAGAAATACATTTGATGTCAAACAAGAGAAGAACAAAAAGAACATTACAAAAGGATAACATAAAATTGAGTGAATCAACAGATGACCAATCTGATGTAATAGATTACCCATCTGCTCAATCGATAAGGCATCCGTGCAACAGATGGATGATATGTTGCAACAGATGGGTCATCTGTTGGAATAAATTAAACCATCCTTGCTACTGGTTTGATTTATTCAAACAGTTGCTCCATCTGTACAAAAAGGTAATATAAAATTGAGTGAATCAACAGATAACCAATCTAATGCAACAGATTACCCATCTGTTCAACTGATGAGGCATTTTGCAACAAATATAAAAATAACGATTCATTCATTCAAGACTTAAAAGTCACCTTTCCTTTAATTTTCTCAATAAATAGGAAACTGGTAATGGGTAAATCATTAATAGCAACAGATGTAAATATCTAATTAAATGACATGCAAAGAAGAAGACGAGATGGAAAGAGCAATAGTGAACCATACCTGCAATGTAAAAAAAAGGGATCAGAACATCCAGTTCAGTCGAAGAAAGATATTGATCGATTGAGATCCGAAAGGATACTCATTCGAAAGAAGAGAGAAAAGAGAGGAAAAAGGGAAAGAAAGAGAATTGAGAATAAAGAAGAGTGATATATGAGTTGAGTTTTACTTTATGGCTTAAGGAGAGAGTATTCTTCTAGATATGGGTTTTAAATATTCATTAATAACTTTTGAAGGGAACGAAGAGACGGTAACATTGAAAAGACTAGATAAGACTACTCACTCGGGAGATTTTTGAGTTATCCAAGTAATATTTTTTACTGCCTTAGTATTTTAACTTTTTTATTTCAGACAGAAAATACCTAAATTGCTTTTAAAAAAAGGGACTTAAAATATCTAAGTACAACAGATAATAATTTCTGTTTGAAATTTTTTGAAGCTCGATTATCTGTCACAACAGATGCAACACCTGTTTGATAATTTACAATAGATACATAATATGTTATAACAGATGACTTAATCTATTTGATTAAATCCAATCGAAAAGACATCTGTTGCAACAAGTTGAACATTTTTTTTATACAATTTCAATTGAGTTTATATGTTAGACT
Organism: Capsicum annuum; assembly: GCF_002878395.1. Taxonomy (NCBI): domain Eukaryota; kingdom Viridiplantae; phylum Streptophyta; class Magnoliopsida; order Solanales; family Solanaceae; genus Capsicum; species Capsicum annuum. Next base: position 113,937,525 of record NC_061118.1, read on the forward strand.
AATACCTTAATTGATTAATCTAGGACCAAGGGTGAATTTTCATAGGGTTAACTACAACTTTAATTGAGTCTTTTGGCAGTTGTATAATGAGAAGGTATTGCGTTGCACCCGACCAGAGTTGTCAATTGATCACTTTGAGCCGAATCAATTTTTATTACATCATATGTTCAATAATACCTTAATTAATTAATCTAGGACTAGGGGTGAGTTCTCATAGGGTAAACTACAACAGATGGTAGCGCCTATTTGAAAATTTACAATAGATGGGTAATCTGTTGCGACATATAACTTAATACATTTGATAATTTATAACAGATGGATAATCTGTCACAACAGATGACCTAATCTATTTGATTATTTACAACAGATGAGTAATCTATTACAACAAATAACTTAATCTGTTTGATAACTTATAACAGATGGTTAATCTATTGCAACAGGTTGAACATTTGTTTTTATACAATTTTAATTAATTTCACATGTTAGACTAATACCTTAATTGATTAATCTAGGATCAGGGGTGAGTTCTTATAGGGTCAACTACAACTTCAATTGAGTCTTTTGGCAATTGAATGATGAGATGGTATTGCGTTCCTCCCGACCAGAGTCTTCGATCGATCACTCTTAGCTGAACTGATTCTTATTACCTCATATGTTATACTAATACCTTAATTGATTAATCTAGGATAAGGGGTGAGTTCTTATAGGATCAACTATAACTTCAATTGAGTCTTTCAGAAATTACATGATAAGATGGTATTGAGTTTCCCCTACCAAAGTCGTCGATCAATCACTCTGAGCTGAACCAATTCTTACTACTTCATATGTTAGACTAATACCTTAATTGGTTAATCTAGGACCAAGGGTGAGTTCTCATAGGATCAACTATAACAAATGGCAGTGCCTATTTGATAATTTACAACAGATGGGTAATCTGTTGTGACATATGATAATCCATTTGATAATTTACAACAGATGGGTAATCTGTCGTAACAGATGACTTAATCTATTTGATAATGTACAACATATGAGTAATCTATTACAACAAGTGACTTAATCTGTTTGATAACTTATAATAGATGGTTAATCTGTTACAACAGGTTGAATATTTGTTCAATTTCAATTGATTTCACATGTTAGACCAATACCTTAATTGATTAATCTAAGACTAGGGGTGAGTTCTCATAGGGTCAATTACAACTTTAATTGAGTCTTTTGGAAATTAATTGATGAGACAGTATTGTGTTCTTCCCGACCAGAGTTGTCGATCGATCACTCTGAGCTGAACCAATTCTTACCACTTTATATGTTAGACTAATACCTTAATTGATTAATCTAGGATCAGGAGTGATTTCTCATAGGATCAACTATAACAAATGGCAGTGTTTATCTGATAATTCACAACAGACAAATCAAAAAAATTGGGTGCTATCATAAAGCTTTGTATCGTGTAAGTTCACGAGTTAGAGATAAGCGGACTCGAACTGCTGACATCCACCACAGGGGGTAATCTATTGTGACATGTGACAATTCATTTGATAATTTAAAACAGATAGGTAATCTGTTGTCATAGAACTTAATCTATTTGATAATTTATAATAGATTCATAATCTGATGCAATAGGTTTAACATTTATTTTTGTACAATTTCAATTGAGTTCATATACCTAAATTGATTAATCTAGGACCAGGGGTGAGTTCATAGGGTCAACTACAACTTCAATTGAGTCTTTTAGCAATTGCATGATGAGAGGGTTAAAAATTACGCATATCTTTTATAATTTTATAAAATAATTAAGATTAATTTGGACCAAATTAACATTTTCAAAACTTGTCATTATTTTTCAAAATACAAATCGACCCATACAAATCATCCATTTGCGAGAAAAATATTTTATCATTTCAAATCTCGAGTTCTCACTCTTTTCCCTTTCTTAATTAATTATACAGTACAAACAATAACTACTCAACAAATTGCTCTACCTTTCACAACAGATAGATTTTCTTCTCATTTTCGACCACATAGGTGTTATTTTCGACTTTCTTCTTGCTTGTATTAGTTATTTTCTCTGTCTTCGTAGGTAACAAAGTTCGAAAAGAGTTCTATATTTGTTATTTTTTTCTAAAAAATAAGGGGTTTTAAGTTAATGATGTAAAATAAAACTTTTAGTTGTATTATCTTCTAGAATGGGTTTATAATTTTGAGTTTTGATGGTAAAATCATAGGAAGAACTCGAGAAAACCCTAGTTTCTATCGTAGTGTTCTGTTGATTATCGTGGTATTATTAGATGGTATTTGTAGTATTGGTGGTGGTGGTCGTCGTCATCGTCGTGGTGGCATTGATGGTCATTATTGGTGGCATTTGTTGGTGGTGTTTGTGGTGGAATTGGTTGGCGGTGTTTGTGGTGGTTGTCTATAGTATCGGTATTTGTGGTGTTTGTGGTATTGGTTGGTGGTGTTTGTGGTGGCATTGGTTGGTGGTGTTTGTGGTGGTTGTTGGTGGTGTTGGTATTCGTAGTGTTGGTTGCATTGGTTGGTGGTGTTTGTGGTGGTGGTGGTGGTTGGTGTATCAGTATCGGTATCGGTATCAGTACCGGTGGTGTTTGTAATGTATTTTTTAAAATTTATGCATACATAAATTGTAATATAATTTTTATTTTTCCATTATTTATAGGTAAAACTTGTCTCCCAAAAGAAGAGAAAGTGAAAGTGGATCGACGTCTTACCACCCAAAAAAAAGCTACAGTACAGAGGGATTTGGAGGAGCTTCCTAAACAATCTCAGTCAGGGAAAAGTGAAGCTGGGGAGAGATATGAAAACAACATTGAGGGAGGTGGACAAAGTTCTGTAGATGGTGATGAAGAAAATAAAAGTGAGAAAGAGGAGGAATTAGAGAGTAAGAAAGAGAAAGAGGATGATTATTAAACTGATGATAATGGATCATCAATAGGGCGTGAATTAATATTGACATCCCAACATAATCCTGTCAAAACTTTTAGTATTAACAAGTTTTAAGCTGCGATGCCGATAAATAACCCAAAATCAGAAGAAGAACTAACTGGTGAAATTGTACTTAAATGTCAGATGGGGAGAAAATTTAATTATTTTAGGAAAATTATGAAGAAGAAAAACATAGACGGACTTTTTAAGAAGAGCTGCCTTAGACGCTTTCTTGAGCTGCCTGAGGACTCCCTGCCCGTTTTCATAAGAGGATGGTATATGGTTTTCTCAAGCACAGGATCAAGTACGTGGGAGATGATGAAGATTCGAAGGAGGGGGGGGGGCAAAAAGATGGATGAAATCTGGATCAACTACTGTGGCATGTCAGTTTGTTTTGGCTTGCAAGAATTTGCCATAGCGACTGGCTTGAGATGCCATCATTCAGAAGAACCACCTATCACCAAGGGAATACCCCGCAAAAGATCCAAGGCAAGAAAATGCAAGAAAAAAATAGATGGGTTGTTTGACATTGCTCGACGTGGCTACAAAGCATCGGATTTATTGACAGATATCATGGATAAAACCATACGAAAGCAGTATAGGGAGCAATTGTGCTTATTTTAGTTTGCCCATTCGGTTATATTGGCAAGAGACGTCTATAAGGTCATAGAAGATGATTTGTTTGCGCGTGCTGAGGATTTTGATAAATTGAACAATTATCCTTGGGGATATGACAACTTCTAGTTGACTATCATATATTTACTGACAAAGCTATCCTCAGGGACAAACTTATTATACGGCTTTCCTTGGGCTTTCATGGTAAAATTAATCACTATTTTTACTCATTCATTAATTTATATTGAATATAGTTATTATGATTTTTTTTTGCTTACTTCCTGTTTACATTTTTTAGGCTTGGGCATTTGAAGTCATTCCTCCCCTTCGAAAGCAGGTAATGGATTACCCGGATGAGGTTTCTCATCCAAGGATGTTTAGGTGGTTGGCTAAAAAGAACAACACCAAAATTAAGGAGGCTGGTCTCTTTAACCCTCCAAATGATGCAGTATGTCTTCTTCAAGTAAAATAATTTTACTCAATGAATGATATTGAACAGATGTTATATCTATCTGATGCACCAGATAGGATATCTATTGTGACAGATTACCCGTCATGTGCCAATTGGTGCAATATATGGATAATTTGTTATGACAGACGATTGATATCTTGCATCAGATTACCCATCTGTTGCTTTGGTTCTCTAAACCCGACTCCAAACAAATTAACCATCTACTGCAAATTATGTAAAAGATATGTAATCTGATGAAATATATTATTAATCTATTACGATATACAGATCATCTATTGCATAATATGTAACCCAATAATTACCCATCTTATGTAACTGGTGCAACAAATTGGTAATCTGTTGCGATAGATGATTGATATTTTACATTAGATTATCAATGTGTTGCTCTGGTTCTCTAAACCCAACTCAAACGGATTTTAACCATCTACTACAAACTATGTAACAATGGGTAATCTGATGCAACATATTGTTAATTTGTTACAGAAGTTGACTGTTAAAATGTAACACAATTGTGAAAATTATTATATCATATTATTAAAATGTATCTGTCTTTTATTTTCTAGGCTGTGAATCCATGGATTGTGCCTACTGAGAAGGAGTCGGTGATGACTTCTTATATTACTCTAGGTTATATTGATACTATAGCAGACCCAACGGTGGAGTTAATAAAAAAGGAATTGGCTGGAGCAACAACCATAAGAAGAGCAGTTAGGCAAGGTCAGCCTAATGTTGAGGCTTTTCATGACCAACCTACTAAGCCAGATTCGGGTGCTTCTTCTGGTGGAGTTATTGATGTTGATGGCAGGCATAATGATGCTGCTACCACTCGTGATGATGAGCATGTTGATGCTCAAGAAAAAATAAATATGTTTGAAAACACCCCTTTTCACCCTTACACAGGTCCCTCTTACCCCTCATCACCCTCGTGTTCTCGTTGCGAATGCAAAGAGTGCAAAGATAGCCAAGATAAACTCTTTTAAAAAGTAGAGGTTATCTCCAAAGCTATCGAGGAACTAAAATCCAAGAGGGGTGTCCTACCATCCAAGAAGGTGAGGGAGCCATACACTCCTACAGTGTTAGTTAGGAGAAAGAAAAGAGCAATTATCAACATACTCTTTGGTCAGAAATAAAAAAAAAATTACAACTCCTCCCTCTCCAAAAGCTGTTGAAGTTCAGGGGTCATTCAAGATGGTGGACATATATGTGGAACTTGGCACCAAAGAGAAGAGGGATATGCAACAGGCCAAGAATGCCAAGACAGGCACCCCAGATTACCCCACGCCTCCCATTTCCCCCTAAGACTTCCAGACTATGACAGATATGCGTATGCGATATGAGGACAAGGCAAGTTTACTTTTCCCAACCTAGCCTTTTAATCTACCCCATGAAGAAGAAGCAATGCAACAGATATGAAATCTATTGCAACAGTTGGGTATTCTGGTGCAACTGGTAGTGGTTCTGTTGCAACTTATTATCCATTTATTGCGTAAGTTGCGTTAGATTATTTGTAATACCCTGAGAATCCCAACCAATAGTAGAACCATGCTTCAAGCTTATGAGAAATAAATCCTAGTGATTTGGTAGTTTTATGAACAATTTTGATGTATATTAATGCCTTAAATACGTCCTAGCTATTAGACGAATCAAAACATCCCTTATCGATTGAATTCTTGAGAATGATTTTGGTATAGTCAAATTCAAATAAGTATATATTTTGTTATAATATGAATTTTTAAACTTATGACCCACCAACAGATACATAATTGAATTAGCTTTCCAACGATACCAATTTCTCCAAAATCCGACATCAGAGTAAAAAGTTATGGCCATTTTACTGAGAGTTGTCTGAATTGCCCAAGAGCGACGAGCAAGCTGACGGACCATCAAGTCAGCGATGGTCCATCGCTTTGGCCGTCACAACTGAAGTAGTAAGGCTGTTTTCTGGCCTAAAAATAATGGTTGGAGTGATGGTCATTCACTAGAGTGATGGTCCGTCACTCAGACCGCCAGTTTTGTTCAAAACAGCGTTGAACCGCTGTTTTAAAGGAATTTTTGGGTCTTTTCCCACCCTATTTAACATCCAATCACGTCAAATCAAAGAACATAACTCCTCATTCATCCATAACATAAAAATTAGGATTTCTTTCAAGATCAAAACCCAAGATAAGATTCAAACCCTTCTTCAAGAAACTAAGAAATTCAAGTTCTTCAAGTTCAAGAACCATCAAGAAAACATCAAGATCCGTGTTTCCCAATCCAAGAACGTTCAAGAAATATTAGTTATTTTTTAATATTCAAGATTTTGAGGTATGTTAGATGTTGATTCTTGGGTCCCTTCCACCCAAGAAGTTCAAGAATTCTTTTCTAAATTCAAACATTATAATTTTGTGAGATTTTCATGATTTATGTGAATCAAAGTACCTATTCATGTTATTGTTGAGTTGTAATTCATGCTTTTGAATACAAGTTGCAAGTCTTGATCTTGATATGGGTTGAATTGCATCATGTCCTTGTTAAATCCCTAAATTTTGCAAGTTTGTTGGTGTAATCATGATACTTGGGTGTAGTATTTGTGGTATAACTAAAGCATGCTCCCCACATGTTTGAAAAAAATGCTTATGTAAAGGAAATAGAGTCAATATAGCATGGTTCGCAAGAGATCTCCAATTATGTATAAGTTCATGTAAGCCAAGTGTTTGTTGAAAAGTCTTATTGAATAATTTATGATATGTTGTATGCATTCCCATTCATGTGTATTCCTTATTGAGTGAACTTTAAGATATTGGTATGCACTTTCTATACATTTACATGTTCATAATATTCAAGTGATTGGCGAGATGTCGCATTGATTATGTTATGGATGATAGCCTATTGTCATGTCATGTACGAGTTATCCTATTTTATGATATTTATGTTATTGAGTCCTTAGGGTATTTAATACCCAAAATTTAGCTGCTTTTCTAGAGATGAGTCAGTCTCAAGATAATCTCATTCTTGCTATGCTCAGTAGAATTCAGACGGTTACAAAACTTAAAGAAATTCAGTGATTGTAGTATAAGTGCAATCCAGTCTCAGTTTAAGTCTAATCCGACGTAGTATTCAGTTCTGACTCAACGGTATTCAGAAGTAATCATTATTCAGTAGTACTCAGTAGTATTCAGTATTCAGCTTATACTTCAGTGAGACTCAGCAGGATAATAAGAATTCAGTAGCATTTAGCGAGATAGTAGAATCCAAGTAGCATTTCGTCAGATAACGGAACCAAGTGAACTCAGTCAGATCAATCAAGAAATATAAACAGTAATAGATTCAGCTCAGTGTAAGTTTAGCTATGAACCAGTTCAGAGTCCTTCAGTTGGGAGTAGGAACTAGCACCGAGCGAGTGCATGGATTGAGGCAGAGTAGTTAGTAACAGTCCCTAAACTCCAGAACTACGTAGCCAACATAGGACCAGGAGTCACCTATTAGATTAAGGCTTGACTATCATACTGCCTTAGGCTTGACTTCCAGTTCAGGGTCACTCGTTAGAGAGGCTTGACCATAGCAGAGATATTTACTCGTGGCATGGTATTAGCACCCTTCCAGCTGGGGTTACAGGTTGGACCCCACTAGTTCAGATTTAGGGCATGTCGGTTAAGAGAGAACTCCCACAGTAACAGTTTTAGTATCAGTCTTCAGAGTAAAACTCAAAAATTAGGACTGTCAGATACAGTCACCTATCTTAGAACTTAGATAGTTTCATAGTTCCATATATTCATAGACCACCCGTTAGATAGGACTGGTCTCACATAAATTAATCAGTATCAGTACTAATAGATCCAGAGATCACCCATTAGATAGGCCTGATCTCAAACTCAGTTCGTCATTTCTATTATTAAAAGATTCAGAGATCTTCCACTAGATAGGTATGATCTCAAATATAATCATTCCTTACTATTATTAGTAGATTCAGAGATCATCCATTAGAGTGGTTTGATCTCAGATTTAGTCAGTCGATAGTAGCAATCTCAGAACTCTATTATTTATATGAGTAGATTCAATTATTCACTATTCCAAAGTTAGTAAACTCAGATATCAGTATTAGTAGACCCAATCATCAGTAAGTCAGTATTCAAAAACCAGTATTCAGAGTTCGTATTCAGTGTTACTATAATTCTAGTTTTGGTTTGTGCATTTATGTATATATCTCCATTCAGTATTCTCGTGTTATTCAGTTAAGTAATATTCATACATAAGCCCTTGCATTTAGCCTTACCTCATCTAGCATACCTGTACATTCTAAGTACTGATGTATACTTTTCTGTGCTATGGTGTCTTATACTATAGGTTCAGACGTACGGGATCCAGAGCACCCATAGCAGTCCAGATTCAGTCAGTAGCAGTAGATGTAGCAGTGAGTCCTCTTCATTCGAGGGTGATCCTTATTTCATTATCACATTACATTTAGTTTATTTCCAGTAGACAGAGTTAGTTAGGGACATGTCCCATCAACTCCACAGTTCAGACAGTTTAGAGGCTTTTCAAATAGATGTATCAGTATTCAATTTCCAGTTTTGAGTATTTTAGATGCTTTGAACCTTATGGCAACTTTTCACTAATTTAACACATTTATTTTAGTATATTATGCAGTGCTCAGTTACAGGTACCAGTAGAGGGTTAGCTTATGGTCCTTCGGGATTATGAGCACCGTGTGGTATTTTAATTCTAGAAAATCGGGGCGTTACAAACTTGGTATCAGAGCCTAAGGTTCAATAGTATCCTAGGAAGTCTGAAAAGACCATCTAGTAAAGTCTTGTACATGGGATTATTGCGTGCCATACTTATGTACAGTAGGCTATAAGATATTTTAGGAACATTTTCCTTTCTTTCAATATTCACATCGTGAGAGTGAACATGAGCTCGAGTTGAACTCTTAGTCTAATCTATTTCCTCCTTTCGTTTACAGAATATGCCTCATCGCAGAGACAATTCCCGTTGGGTTGATAACCAGCCATCTCGGCCCATAGATCCTCCGAATAAGAATGTGTCACATGCAGAGTTCCGAGCAGCTTTTCAGGTGCTAGCCCAAGATGTGACAACTAATGTTCAAGGGAATCGTCAGGCTGCAGCCCTACCTTAGCAAGATGGGGATTCAGCCACAGACAGGATCAGAAATTTCATGAGAATGAACCCACAAGAATTCTTTGGGTCAGTAGCAGGTGAGGACCTACAACTTTATCTTGAGAAGATGAAGAAGATCACCCAGATTATGCATATTTCTAAGAAGGAGAGTGTTGATTTAGGATCTTATAGGCTAAAGGATGTTGCTCATGATCGGGTAGTGATATGGAAGAAGAGTAGAGGGGAGGACGCAACTCCTATGACTTGGCAGGAGTTTCCGGATGCCTTTCTAGATAAGTTTTTCCTGCTAGAGATGAGATAAGCTAAGGTAGAAGAGTTTATGAACCTAAGACAAGGATCCATGACAGTGAAGGTGTATTGTCTTAAGTTCAAATAGTTAGCTAAGTATGCTCCTGACTTGATAGCTTGCCCTAGAGCTAGCATGAGTAAGTTTGTGACTGATGTATCCGGGTTGGTGTTGAAGAAGTGTAGAACCACTATGCTCAATAGAGACATAGATCTTGCTAGGTTAATAATGCATGCTCAGTAGATAGAGGCAGATAAATCTAAGGAGAGAGAGATCTAATAAGAGATCCAGAGCAGGTAGTTATAGCTTTACTCAGGCCGGGTCACAGGGTGGTAGTCGTTCTCAACATAGTCAGAAATTTGTAGTCCTAGCTCCATACTCAGCCAGTGTACCCACACCAAAGTTCGGGGATGTGAGTCAGGATGGGGCGCCAGGCTCCAAAACCCAGGGTAGTGCAAGTAGTGTTTGTACCTATCCACTTTGTGGAGAATGTTTAAAGAATCACCTAGGTATGTGCAGAGCTAACATTCAGGTATGTTTTGGATATGGTAAGTCAGGCCACAAAATGCGAGAATATAGAGTACTAGCTTAGAGAGGTAGAGAATTGCATCAGCAGGGTGCCACTTCTAGTGCCAGTAGTGGCCAGCGTCAGAACAAACTCTATGCACTTCAGACTTACCATGATCAGGAAAGGTTCCTTGATATAGATTCGGGTACGTTATGAGTCCTTCATATTTATGATGTGCATCCTTAAATCTTTTGCTCCCATTTTGAGCTTAAGTTTTCAGCATGAGTTAGTTAGAAGATCCAGCAAGTCAGTTTAGCAGTCAGACAGTCAGATCCGTGTAGTTTGTTTTCTTATCTTTCCATCTAGTCATGCTATCAAAAATATCAGAAAGATAACTATTCTAAGATAGAGTATCCTAGTAGTTATGAGTATAGCTCAGTTCACGTATTATGCATTAGTTTCAGATCTCAGTTGATCAATCATGACTTAATTCGTAGGTACCCTGTACACCACCCCAGTATTTCAGCAAACCATTCTTAGAGGGACATAGTGTCCCAAGAGGGAGATACCCTATAACTCCTCGATGTTTTCCATTCCTTAAACCCATTCATTTTCATGCCCAGATCCTTATTACAAACTTTGCATCAGATATCATTATATAGTTAGTCATGCTTTCAAGAGTCAGTTCAGTCAGACATTGATGCATTAGATATGCATGTTCAGTAGAAGAAGCTCAGCTTATCAGAAATTTCAGAAAGACTTTCATGAAAATAACTTAGTCACACATCCATGCATCAAATATGCATGTTCAGTATAAGAACTCAGAATATTAGTAGTTCCAGTTGTATAGTCATGCTTTAGATGCTCATGTCCAGTAAGTAAGTTCAGCCTGCTAGTACTCTCAGCCTAACCAACCTCATTCGAGGACGAATGTTCCCAATAGGGAGATATTGTAATACCCCGAGAATCCCAACCGATAGGAGAACCCTGATTCAAGCTTATGAGAAATAAATCTTAGTGATTTGGTAGTTTTATGATCAATTTTTATGTATATCAATGCCTTAAATATGTTCTAGCTATTAGACGAATAAAAACATCCCTTACCGATTGAATTCTTGAGAAGAATTTTGGTATAGTCAGCTTCAAATGGGCATATATTTTGTTATACTATGAATTTTTGAACTCATGACCACCAACATATAGATATTTGAATTATATTTTCAATGATATCAATTTCGCAAAAATCCAACATCGGAGTAAAAAGTTATGGCCATTTTACTGAGAGCTATCTGAGCTGCCCAGGAGCGATGGGCAAGCTGACGGACCATCAAGTTAGCGATGGACCGTCGCTTTGGCCGTCACAACTAAAGAAGTAAGGCCATTTTATGGCCCAAAAATAACAGTTGGAGTGACAGTCAGTCACCAGAGTGACAGTCCGTCGCATTGAAACACCGTTTTAAAGGGATTTTTGGGTCTTTTTCCACCCTATTTAACACCCAATCACGTCAAATCAAAGCACATAAATCCTCATTTATCCATAACATTAAAATTAAGGTTTCTTTCAAGATCAAACCCCAAGAACAAGATTCAAACCCTTCTTCAAGAAACTAAGACATTCAAGTTCTTCAAGTTCAAGAACCATCAAGAAAACATCAAGATCCATGTTTCCCAATCCAAGAAAGTTCAAGAAATGTTAGTTAAATTTCAAGATTTAAGATTTTGAGGTATATTAGATGTTTATTCTTGGGTCCCTTCCACCCAAGAAGTTCAAGAATCCTTTTCTAAATTCAAAGATTATAATTTTGTGAGATTTTCATGATTTATGCGAATCAAATTTCCTGTTCATATTATTGTTGAGTTGTAATTAATGCTTTTGAATACATGTTGCAAGTCTTGATCTTGATATGGGTTGAATTTCATCATGTCCATGTTAAATCCCTAAATTTTGCAAGTTGGTTGGTGTAATCATGATACTTGGGTGTAGTGTTTGTGGTATAACTAAAGCATGCTCCCCACATGCTTGAAAAATTGCTTATGTAAAGGAAATAGAGTCAATATAGCATGGTTAGCAAGAAATCCCAATTATGTATAAGTTCATGTAAGCCAAGTGTTTGTTGAAAGCCTTATTGAATGATTTATGATATATGTATGCATTTCCATTCGTGTGTATTCCTTATTGAGTGAACTTTGAGATATTGGTATGCACTTCCTATACCATTACATATTCATGATATTCAAGTGATTAGCAAGATGGCACATTGATTATGTTGTGGATGATAGCCTATTGTCATGTCATGTTTGAGTTGTCCCGTTTTATGATATTTATGTTATCGAGTCCTGAGGGTATTTAATACTCAAAATTTAGCTGCTTTTCTAGAGATGAGTCAGTCTCAAGATAATCTCATTCTTTCTATGCTCAGTAGAATTTAGACGGTTACAGAACTTAAGGAAATTCAGTGATTGTAGTATAAGTGCAATCCAGTCTCAGTTTAAGTCTAATCCAACATAGTATTCAGTTCTGACTCAACGGTATTCAGAAGTAATCATTATTCAGTAGTATTCAGTATTCAGCTTATACTTCAGTGAGACTCAGTAGGATAACAAGAATTCAGTAGCATTTAGCGAGATAGTAGAATCCAAGTAGCATTCCATCAGATAACGGAACCAAGTGAACTCAGTCAGATCAATCAAGAAATATGAACAGTAATAGATTCAGCTCAGTGTAAGTTTAGTTATGAACCAATTCAGAGTCCTTCAGTTGGGAGTAGGAACTAGCACCGAGCGAGTGCATGGATGACAGCTTCCTTGTTAGAGAGGCAGAGTTGTTAGTAACAGTCTCTGAACTCTAGAACTGCATAGCCAGCATAGGTCCAGGAGTCACCTGTTAGATTAAGGCTTGACTATCATACTGCCTTAGGCTTGACTTCCTGTTTAGGGTCACTCATTAGAGAGACTTGACCATAGCATAGGTGTTTACCCGTGGCATGGTATTGATACCCTTCCAGCCGGGGTTATAGGTTAGACCCCACTAGTTCAGATTTGGGGCATGTCGGTTAAGTGAGAACTCCCACAGTTGCAGTTTCAATATCAGTCTTTATAGTAGAACTCAGAAATCAAGATTGTCAGATACAGTCACCTATCTTAGTAAGGAACTTAGATAGTTCCATAAATTCTGGACCACCCGCTAGATAGGCCTGGTCTCACATAAAGTTAATCAGTATCAGTACTAATAGATACAGAGATCACCCATTAGATAGGCCTGATCTCAAACTCAGTCCATCATTTCTATTATTAAAAGATTCAAAGATCTTCTACTAGATAGGTCTGATCTCAGATACAATCATTCCTTACTATTATTAGTAGATTCAAAGATCATCCGCTAGAGAGGTTTGATCTCAGATTTAGTCAGTCGATAGTAGCAAGCTCAGAACTCTGTTATTGATATGAGTAGATTCAGTTATTCAGTATTCCAAGGTTAGTAAACTCAGATATTAGTATTAGTAGACCCAGTCATCAGTAAGTCAGTATTCAAAAACCAATATTCAGAGTTTGTATTTAGTGTTACTGCGATTCCAGTTTTCGTTTATGCGTTCATGCATATATCTCCATTCATTATTCTCATGTTATTCAGTTAAGTAATGTTCATGCATAAGCCCTTGCATTCAGCCTTACCTAATCTAGCATTCCAATATATTTAAAGTACTGACATATACTTTCCTGTGCTATGGTGTCTTATACCATAGGTTCAGATGTACGGGATTCAGAGCACCCATAGCAGTCCAGACTGAGTCAGTAATAGTAGACGTAGCAATGAGTCCTCTTCATTTGAGGGTAATCGTTATTTCATTATCTCATTAAATTCAATTTATTTCCAGTAGACGAAGTTAGTTGGAGACATGTCCCATCAACTCCACAGTTCAAATAATTTAGAGGCTTTTCGAACAAATGTATCAGTATTTAATTTTCAGTTTTGAGTATTTTAGACATTTTGAACCTTATGGCAAGTTTCTGCTAGTTTTCCGCATTTATTTCAGTATATTATGCAGTGCTCAGTTACAGGTACTAGTAGAGGGTTAACTTGTGGTCCTTCGGGATTATGAGCACCGTGTGACATTTTAGTTCCAAAAAATTAGAGCGTTACATTATTGATTCAGAGAACCCTATGCAACAGATGGACCATCTTTACAATTACTAATCTATTTAAAAATTGACTATTAATATCACATCATGTTGACAAAATTCTCTGCCTCATGAGGAAAAGGCAATTAACGTACCTGAAAGCTTATGACGCTGCCGATGGGATAATAGACCTCAACTTCTATAAGAAGCTCAAGGATAAGTACGATCAACTCAATACTAATGCGTCAGCCTATGGTGCGGGACTTGATTTCGTATTTTCTACGTTGGACTTAGATGAAGAAGAAATGATAAAATATGTTAGAGGTGAGAGGCCAAATCCACACGGTAAGAGATGGACCAAGGCAAAGAGGATTCTTGCAGTCATTAGTGTGAACGACATACATTATCGGGTTGTTGAGATACTACTCGAAGAGGAAAAGATGAAAGTTTATAACTGAAACGAACCTACTATCGACAAGGTCGATTTCTTTTTCTACGTGCAGCCACTGATGGAGTTGTTACCCATCTTGTTGAGGGATAGTAAATTGATGAATTATTTTCCAAAAAAAGTGTAGATAAATAAATCATGGGATTTTGAAGGTCGAAACAAGGGCATGAACCTTCCAAAAAATGATACCAGTTACGCGTGTGGCTCGCACGCTCTTGCATACATCGAATACTTGTCGGCCGACCCAGAAATGTTGAGCCAACGACCTTTATGTGTGACAACATTGTGGCAAACCTGCAAGAGGTCTGGGCTTATGGGTTACTAACTGGACACTTGGAGCCTGTGTATATAGAAGAGCCTGTGAAATAATAATTTTTTATTTCAAGTCACACTTCACTTTACTTTAATTACTTGTACATGTAATGGCACTAATTTTTTCTGATGAAAGTTGAGTTTCTTATAATGCAATAGATTGTCAATCTGTTGTAAAATATATTTTATCTGTTCTAACAGATAGTTTATCTGCTGCAATAGGTTGGTCATCTGTTGTAGTATGCCGATGTTATTTTTATCTAATCTAAGTCGAATCTGTTGGAACAGTGGGAAGACCTATTTGATAATTTCCAACAGATGACCTAAATTTACAACATATGCCTAAATCTGTTTGATATTTTGCAACAATTACGCTTGAATATCCATGTGCTCGACAACACCAAACCAGTAGCAAATACATCACCATGAAAATTTTAGCAATTAGGCTTGAATATCCATGTGCCCAACAACACCAAACTAGTAGCAATAACGGGAACAATGTAGTATCTTCTTGCTCAATTTTATTTCTCTCCAGAAGCCTTGACTTTGTTCAACAAACCCCAGATTATATGATTTGCTTGTGAAGGGTGCCGTTCTTCATACCAATCAAACTAATCGCATCCACCCAATTTCTATAAAAATAAGAACACAATTACAAGTCAATAATTAATTAATTAATTAAAAACATATTATCTTTGAAATCTTATAAGTAAAAAACCTACGGCCTGTATTTTATTGAGTTCAAGAAGTCTTTAACAGATATCCATGACCGCACGTAAAATATCAAAAATCATTATCACAAAAAACAATGGAAGATGCGCTCGACATTGTTAAGCTCAGTTTAAAAAAAAAAGATGAAGAAAAGAAAGACCAAATGCAAATAATTTAAAGAATTTGGATGGATAAAAAAAGATGATGATGAAGAGGAGGATTTGGGAATTTAGGGTTAAATTTTAGAAAGAAGATGAATATATAAGACATGGGGTAAAAAAATGACCGTTGGAGGCCAAATCAGATGCCAAGTTAGCAAAAAGTGCCAACCTGACACATTTGATGCCTATTTTACTTTACGTGTTTAAAATGAACACTGTCTACTAGATACCTATTTTATTTAAAGTGTTTGAACTGAACACTGTTGATGGGTTTCACCTTTTTTATTTCAATTCTCTTTTACTTTTTTACATGTAGTGGCAATTTTTTTATAACCAATGAAAGTTGAATTTTTATAATGCAATAGATTCTCCATCCATCGTAAACAGATATTCTACCTGTTCTGACATATAGTTTATCCGTTATAATAGGTTGGTTATCTGTTGCATTATGTCGATGTTTCTATCTAAGTCTATCTGTTGCAACAGTGGAAAGACTTGTTTGATAAATTCCAACAGATTACCTACCTGTTGCAACATATATGTAAATTTGTTCGATACTTTCCAACAAATGTGTCATCTATTGCAACAGATACATTATCAGTTGCAATATTTGAATCTAGTATTCCATTTTAATTAATAATTTCAAATCTAAGGAAAAAATAAAATTCATAGACGAAATAAAATAAATTGAAGCCTTAAGAAATTAGCTGAAATAAATCAACGAATAAATAAAATGTAAAAAAATTATTATGAGTACAAATCTCAACAAATACATCAACAATTTAAGTATTGATGCCAAGGATTCCTAAGGATGGATGAGGTTATTACTTTAACAGACTCAAGCTATAAAGATCTACTCAATATGGACAAGTTGTTCTTCATTCGGTGCTATGGAATTCGGCTTTACTCATCGTGAATCTTTATTGTCACTTACGTACGGTTTCTGCGCTTTTTGTTCTTCGTATTTTCATAAAAAGAGTAGCATATTGTCAATATTGTTCAACAGTAGCTTCTACATCCACCTGGAAAGCCAAAATTGATCAATGATAATCACGAAGATACAACAAAATAGAAAAGGATAACTCATCTGTTCTAGCAAATCAAATAGGTCTAGCAAATCAAATAGGTCTTTCTCCTATTTTAAATTATTCCAAACAGATTATATTTCTGTTAGAACAATGAATCAACTGTTGGGACAAATTTCTACATGAGGAAGACCTATATAATAATTTCCAATGGATGAACTAGCTGTTGCAACACATGACCCATCAGTTACAGCAGATAGGTCATTTGTTGGTATAAATAAAAGTGGTATGAAGAGCTGTTTGATTTGCTAAAACAGACGACATATGTCACAACAGATACTTTATCTGGTGCAATAAGTTAGTCAACTGTTGCAACAGATGTATATATCTGTTTGATAATTTTTAGCGGATATGTCATATGTTGAAATAGAAATATTTCTGTTTATTAGTTAGAAGACATATATATTCACCTTCTTCAGCTCGTGTTACTCTTCTTTGGACATTGTACATTGCTCAGTGCAATACACGAACAGAGGAGTTGTAATTTTATTTTTTTGGATGCTTGATAATGCCTTAAAAATCACTTTTCTTCTCCCCTTAGCCTTAATCTCTAATGGAGTGGATGGAAATAAAATCCTCTTTGATGGAATGACACCCCTCTTAGATGTCAATTTCTTTACAGAAACAATTAATGCATTAATAGCGTTAATCACTACATCATGTTTCGCCCTGCAGTATTGACATTTGCATGCAGAACGTTCGCTGGGAGAGGCAAAATTTGTATAACTAGTATGATCATACTCATAATGGTTTGTTTTAAATACTATAAGAAGAGCATCATTATCACCAACAGCAGCATCACTACCATCACCAACAGCTCCATCACTACAAAGACCATCAACAACAACAAGCCCACCCTTCAAAATTAATTTTCTTGTAATGGCTGTTGCTCTAAACAATTTCATTTTTATTTTGTTCATGGCCTTAGAGTCTGATAAAGTTTGCACAGATCGTAAAGTAAGAAAAAATGGCATCTTCAACTCTCGATTGGTTGGAACTAGCGATGGATGCACAATCTAACATAAATCATTACATATATTAGAATGATGATTAGATCATTCAAAAAAATTATTAATTAAAATAAAAACTTAATTATAATTATACTTACTACATCCTTCGGGGGTTTAAGAGATCAATAAATTTTACATTTTTATCAGTTTTGGCCGACAACCATCTCAAGATTCTTGGACAGGAAACTTCTTCCTGGTTGTTCACTTGTTGTCTCAAATAAGGAATGACTTCAAATGCCCAAGCCTATAAAATAACGCCAATAAATTAAAACCATTATTGAGTAAAAAAATGAATCATATCATAATAAAAGAAAGAAATATTTACCATGAAATCCCATGAAAAGCCATATAAGTTGACTGTCTTTGGTGCTAACAGAGTCAACAAATATTTGACAGTCATTTTGAAGCTTTCATAACCCCAAGGATAGCTGTTAAACGCCTCAAGATCCAGAGCTTTATTAAATCAACGCTTATGTTGTTGTTAACATCTCTCGCCCAAAGAATGTTATGTACAAACCAAACCAAGCACAATGACTGCTTGTGCTTCTTTGAAATTCCTTTACCTTTCAACGCTTCTATCAAATTTTTGTTTTTAAAACTTGGACCAATAATAGACACCAAGTCATCATGATCACATGACTTGCCTTTGCCTTTTTTGGGTGTGTGGGGTGATTTTTGGGTTAGAATAGGTATAACTTGAGAAGGAGGATAACATTTTAGTCCAATAACTATGACAAACTCTATCCAATCAAAACAAACAGGCATGCCACAGTAATTTATCCATACCTCATCCATCTTATCTTTGTTTTCATACATAAACCTATGCTTGAGAAGTTCATATACCATTTTTATTTGGAAACGAGCATTGTTGTTCTCCGGTAAATCAAGATATTTCCTAAAGCAGTTGTCCCTTAAATAAGCATCCAATTTTTGTTCTCAAAGTATTTTTCTGAAGGCGTCGAAATATTTTTCCATGGCTGACTTAACCACAAAATCACCCGTTAAATCTGTGACACCATCGCACTGCATTCTCGTAGGATAACATCAATGCTGAAGTTTTTGACCAACTCTTTGATGGAAGGGCTATTAGCATTTGGATCGTCTCTTTTAAAATATTCCTCCTCCTCGTGTTCATCATATTCTGCTCCTGATTGAGATAACGCTTGTAAAGCAAGCTCATAGAATGGTGGATGTAGCCTAGCTGCTTTACTTTTTTCTTTACTTGAACTTGATTCGGTTTCTGTTCTTTTGGGAGCCATATTATCTAAAATTAACAGAAACATAAAAAAATATATTATAGTTGATTTATTCATCATTAAAAAGGATAACAGTAAATCAAATAAGCAAAATAGTAAAATAACAATTCCAATAGATCACTTATCTGTTGCACCAAGTAGTATATTTGTTGCAGCATATAACAAACTTGTTGCAGTGGATGAGTAATCTGTTGTAATAATACAAAATGCATCACTTATCTGTTAAGACAGATGAATGGTTTGTACAACAAATCACACATTTTTCAATATATGAGTGATCTATTAGAATAGTTAAATAACTTATTGCAATGGATGAGTAATCTACTACAATAATACAAAATATATCATTCATCTGTTGAGAAAAATAAATGGTCTGTGCAGTAAATCACACATCTATTGTAACATATGAGTGATCTATAAATAACCTGTAGCTACAGTTAAGTAATCTGTTACGATAATACAAAATATACTACTCATCTTTTGAGAATGATGAATGGTGTATGCAACAGATCACACATCCGTTGCAACATATGAGTGATCTATCAAAATAGTTAACTAACTTACAGCTACGGTTGAGTAATCTGTTGTGATAATACAAAATATATCACTCATCTATTGAGAAAGATGAATAGTCTGTGCAACAGGTAGCACATCTATTGCAACACATAAGTGATCTATTGAAACAGTTATCAATGATCAAAATTGTTTAGATTTCTTCCAACATAAGGGTGGTCTATCGCGGTAAATGAATGATCAGTTGGAAAAAAC
Organism: Capsicum annuum; assembly: GCF_002878395.1. Taxonomy (NCBI): domain Eukaryota; kingdom Viridiplantae; phylum Streptophyta; class Magnoliopsida; order Solanales; family Solanaceae; genus Capsicum; species Capsicum annuum. The sequence goes on from NC_061118.1 coordinate 113,957,337, forward strand.
AAGTCGTCGACATGTCCTGTTGGAAGAGTTGATAGGATTTTATCCAATAAGAGGTTCATCTATTGCATCAGATCATAATCAAATGCTTTTTTGTTGCATCAGATGGTTAATCTGTTGCATCAGATTTTTTATCTTATGCTTAATCTGTTGCAACATATGGTTAATCTGTTGTATTAGATAGTTAAACTGTTACATCATATGCTAAATCTGTTGCATCAGATGATCAATCTATTGCATCAGAATTTTAATCTGATGGTTCCTCTGGTGCATTAAATGGTTGATCTGTTACATCATATGACAAATCTGTTACATCAGATGGTTAATATATTGCACTAGATGGATAATCTATTTGAGAAAACAAAAAACAGTCGCACAATTTTGTTCAATAGAAAAACAATAATATCACTATTTTTACGAAGAACAAGAACAGAACAAATCAACTCAAATCATTGTTTTCTTTGTATAAACACAAACAACAAAAATCAAACTTTAAAAAAATGCAACAAACAACAAAAAATCATAATTCACTTCAAAAAGAGAAGAGAAGAAATATCAAAAATTAGGGTTTTATTCAGACCGTATTTCAAATTAAAGCAACAAATATTGAAATTGTTAACCAATACTATAAGAGAAATTGGATCAAGTTCCTCATTTTCTTCAAAACTAAAAAGTCCATAAATTTTTACCTGTGAAAGAAGAAAAGAAACGATGATGAATTTAAAGCTGTTGTGGTCGGAGAGCAAGGTTGTCATGTCGATTGAAGGTTGAAGAATTTGAAGCTGTTGTGGCTGGAGAGTAAGGCTGTCACGTCTATTCAATGTTGAAGTCAAAAAGAAACTCGAATCCTAACTATTTATCGTTGAATGTTGAAGTCACTGAGGATTGAAAGGAGAAATTTGCAGAACTGTTGGTTGAAAGAGAGTTGAGAGAAGCTGTCGAGAGAGAGAGAGAAGAGAGACTGATTGATTTGGATTGAAAAGGGGAACTCGAAGCCCAACTATTTATCGTCGAAGGTTGAAGTCACTGAGGATTGAAAGAAGAAATTTGCAAAACTGTTGGTTAGGAGAGAGTTGAGAGAAGTTGTCGAGAGAAAGGATAGAGACTGGTTGATTTGGATTGGAGAGAGGTGTGGGTTGGGTTGATT